>NW_015629204.1:72824-75593 GCF_001515625.1 Sinocyclocheilus rhinocerous
TATATATATATATATGATCGTTAAACAAAATGAGAAGAATTTACACATCAATTTATAGGCAATACAATCACCCTGATTTTATATAGCACTGTTTTCAATTGGACTTTGTTGCAGTTTGCCGGAGTTTCAAAAAACTGCATTCACACCAAGCAACTAAACAAATCTCTCTCGTCAAAAAGGCTTGCGTCCACATCAAAAGCTGCAGAGTGAAATTGCTTTCAGTCTGATCTGCTTACAAATATGGCTGGGACAGTGTCACCTTTAATAATGAATGAATATTGAAATGAATAGTGAACAGGTATCGTTTCTTTGTTTTCCATCCGCTGACGGAATGAGTGGAACAAAAAGAGTCAATACTTTTTGAAACTGTTCAACTTAGCAGGTGCATTAAAAATTCAGGAAATCAAAACCACAGCATGATTCACATCATGATGCACAGCTTGAGTTATTGCTGAAGTCATTTCTGCAGTTTTTTTGTCAGGGGGTGACTGACTAAATTGATATTGTAAGTATGCACTGTACTAATGCAAGTATTGTAACAACTCCACCAAAGTCCACACAGTCTATTTTATTTTAAATTGCAGATACAGGCCATTCAGAAATCATGGCATTGATGTCACAACCATGAACATATCATGTTTATATTTCAATGACCACCTGATGAAAAATACATAATCAGTGTAAAATACATAATTGCTCAAAATGTAGTAAACAAAGTAGTCAAAACAGCTAGCTTAATTCAATTAGTTTAAATAAACTTCAGAAAGATGGTGAAAATTGGACATGTAAAACAAAAATGCTCCAAGAAACCATGTTTACCATCTTTTCTGATATAAAGCAGTTTTGTTTTGTTTTGTTTATATACAGTATCTAACTAGATTGTATTTAATGATTTCATTTACTCTATACTTTCTACTGTCTGTTGTTATCAAGTTTGATAGAATTATTATCAGCTAGGCCGTTCACAGCATGAATCTGTTATGAGTTAAGCACAATTTACACCAGGGCATAGGAGATATGAAAACGTTATGCTAAGTGGGATATAGTTAGCTAGCTAATTAATCTAAGTTACATGTGTTTGCCGCTAGTTACAGTTAAAGTGCAAGGACTGCATTAGCAGGGGTAAAGAGTATCAGCTACATGGACATTCTGAAATAAGAAATGTCCTTGTTTTTTTGCCAATCAGCAGTCAGCGCAACCCTTTTACCAAGAACAGGCAGCAGGTGCTCTTGAATTATCTTTAATTTCTCAGCAAAAGCTGATATAAGATTAATGTAATAATTAATCAGCATATCATGTAATTCATTAATCCTTATTTATAATAACACATTAATCAAAAAACTGACTCAGAAAATAAGACATTCTTAAAAGAAGTGTAATGCATGCATTGTTCTTCAGGACTTGACAGTAAGAGCTGTCACACTGCTGGTTTCCACAGTCAATGTTGGCAACATAATGCTCTGGAGGATGAAGAAAGCACAAGCGCAATCTGCGCGGGGCTGGAGGAAGAGAGGGAGATAGAGTAAATGCATCAGTAAGAATAGAATGGTCTAGCTGTCCCAGAGAGCTTGCTGGATCGATACAGCCCAGAGGATAAGCAGCCAGCCTGCACTGTTTCAGATAATAAGTCCCCATCACCTGAAATCAAACACTGAAACACTGAACATGAGATCCACTCAGGACTTCAGGAGACAGTGCACTCCACACTCGTATTACGCCAGGTGAAGATTTATCCCTGTTAGGTCCCTTAAACCTTTGGGTTGCTGGTGTTGTGTTTGGTTTGCCCGTGTTGTCGTGTTCTCAGGAAATGCTTCGTTTGTATTTGAGTCTTAACCAAAGGAGAGAGTTTTTCAAAGCAAGTAATAGCACTAAATATTAAGCGTTAGCGTTAGTTCTGGGAGGTCACGTGAGTCAAGCTTGCATCAGCTGATTCTCAGCTGATCACATCCACCTATAGGAATACGACACCTATCGCAGCATTCCTATATAAGCTCTATTCAGTATTATTCAGCAGCTTTTCAGCTTGCTCCGGAGCAAATTACCCTCCTCCATCCCCAGCTCCTCCTTTCGCCACAGTCAGGACTTGGCTTTCTGATAGTCCTTGCTAATCAGACTCCTTTATCTTGAATAAAGTGTTACACTTAAATATCATTAAGTACATTAATGATATCTGCCTTGTTCTGTTCTGTTAACCCTAGGGGGTTTATTATTGCTGCTCTCCCTGCTCATTCATGACAGGCTGCATGGATGGGCAGGGAGGTTTTTGCCCAGAACAGAACCATACCGCCAAACCAAACTTTATGCTAAGATTCTATCATTTTGACGATAGTGGTCCTGACAGAAATAGTGCAAATAGTGCTTTTCCGTGAAGATGCAAGTAATCATACATTTTGTTTCAAAGCTTCCCATTAAAAATAAAGGTTCTTTATTGGCAATGATGGTTCCACGAAGAACCTTTAACATCCATGTAATCTTTTCATTGAACAAAACATTTTTTTATAGTGAAAAAAATGCTCTTTAGATTATTAAAATGTTCTTCAAAAACCACTTAAGTATTGTTCTTTTAAAAACTATTCACTGAAAGGTTTCAGGACCCAAAATGTTTCTTTTATAGCTTTGTTGCGACAATCACCTTTTGGAAACATTAAGGTTTGATTTATTTATTTATTTATTTTCACTAGGTATAGATACAGAAATGTAGAGGCATCAGGAAGATATATATATACACATGCATACAATATATATATATATATATATATATATATATAA
>NW_015629204.1:75884-81530 GCF_001515625.1 Sinocyclocheilus rhinocerous
TATAATTATTTTTTTTTACTTATTTATTTATTTTTTGGTTAGATTTTTTAATGATTCATCTTAGCCAGTACAGACAGAAAAAAACTAACAAAAAAAGTATTGTTGCACTCACAAAGGTCTTTTTTTCCCACTTCAATTCAATCCTTTTAACAATGGTATCAATGTTTTCAAGAAAGCCTAGGGCTTAAACCTTTAAGGGCAGGCCAAGGGCAACATATATGGTAAAACTGTTTTGGGATATGAGACAATCCTTGGTAGACAAAAACAAACAAAAAAACCTGAAAGGAAGAATCCACAAACAGAAGCTGCTGAAGGAAAGGAGCTTCTGCTCTGGCAGAAAGATGGACATGTCATTAACCTTCAAGTCATTAAGTTCTTGGAAGAGCAGCAGACCCAAACAGACCAAGACGATGTAGCTCAGCTGGAGGTGTGTGCAGGAGTTAAGAGGTCCCATTCTATAAAGCACGGACAGAGAGCTTGAGGAGATGGGTGATGAGTTGAAGACAGGTCAAGCCGTCTAGAAGTGAACTGGAGTGAGGATTGTCACATGGTCAGGAGGATCCTGAAGTGAAGTGTGTCCCAGGGGTAGAAATCACAGTCTGGTGATTGAATGGGCTACCTAAGCAGCCCCTCAAGACATGAATTAATAAAAAAAAAAAGAATATTGGTATGCTGAGCTAACGCATGTCTTTTTGCAGTACTGAAGACACAAGAACAGGGCAGACCAGTGTCCCATCAGATCATAGCAGGCAAGCAAGCAAACTAAAACATGGTGTACCCAACAATGTGCTGAGCACACCTCAAGACTGCCCAGTGGATGGGAAATGCAGCATTATATTATTACTCATTCCCTGTTAAAAACGAATGGATTGGTTAAAGGTTAATTGTTAGGCCTACAATAGAATGGAATCCAGATTCCCAAACAGAGAAAGTTACCTGAACACTATGAATGCTGAACAAGCTAGATTTCACTTAGTGGAGCTTCTCACAACGGATGGTGCAGGATTTTAAATATATAGGGAATCCTGACGGTTTAAATCATTAAGGCCATTGGACTATTATGACTTTTTTTGCTGGTCTAGCTGAGGTCCATAAGGGTCAACAATAATTTAACAATATATATTTTTAAAACCCTAGTTCAGATTTGTGCATTTTTTCACTATATCACAACAAAAGTTTATAGTTTAAAGGAATGTAGTTTTCACATACTGTAAATGCATACACAATTTTGCTGGAAACTGATGGACTAAATTAAAACTAAATGCAAGGCATGACATATAGGTGCATTATCATTAACAAGTTTAAGGTTGGTAAGATTGTTGTTGTTGTTTTAGAAGGAAGTCTATTCTGCTCAATTAATGGATCAAAAACACAGTAAAACAGAAATATTGTGAAATATTATTACCATTTAAAATAGCAGGTTTCTATTTAACAATATTTTATAATGTTTTTCCTGTGATCAAATCTGAATTTTCAGCATCATTACTCCAGTCTTCAGTGTCACATGATCCTTCAGAAATCATTCTAATATACTGATTTGCTACTATTTTTATCAGTTTTTAAATATTTTAATACTGTTGTGGACACATGATTCTTTCTCTTTTTTTCAGAACTGTTAGATATATAGAAATGCCAAGTTCTGCCATGGAACTCTAGATGGTGTGGGCTGATGCACCATGACGCAAACTGATGATATTCACAGCGTTAAACTACTTGGCACAAGCTGATTGGTTCATGTTGCATACACAGCCAATAAGCTTTCTGCTTTACATTTAAATGACTGGTTAGCATTCACTAGAGCATTTCGCAGCACTCTTTCAGAGTTACTGTAAAACCCTCCACCTCCCCAGCTCCACCTGTATAGATTGCTACAGTTATTATATATGCTATTTGTGTAGCAGCAGTATGTCTTAAATACTCACAGCACCATATTGGCATATGTATTGGCAGTAGCAAGTTCATGTACTTGCTTGCTTGCAGCAGCAATATTCTACAACAACAGCAATAACCGGCAGCAGCAGCGTAGCAGATCTATTCCGCCAAGACCAAATACATTAACATTGTCATATCCATTACCAAGCTAAAATCTTCTGAGAGTTGTCATGATATAAATAGAAACAGAAATATATTATGACATTATAAATGCCTTTACTGTTACTGTCCTTGCTGATTAAATGTAAAAAACAAACAAACAAAAACACCTTACTGACCCCAAGGTTTTGAACCATAGTAAGATCATTAAATGTAAGATTTACTAACAATAAAGCACCGGCCCAACAAGAGAAAATCACTGTTCCGTCAAATGGTCCTAAACTCTCTCACGCTGGTCTCAGGCCAACGGGCCGACCTTATTATTGAGGCCTGGGACTTGCCTAGCAATGCTGTTCACAAGAAATACTGAGGCTGGTTGACCAGCACTGCATCTCTTGAAAAGCTTATTGAGCAAGAAAGTCTTGCTGGTTAACTGTAACTGTAATCTTTTGGTTTAGCTGTGCTGATAGCAGATATCTCATTGTTGTAATGCTTAGTGTCTGAGCAGGGCTTTCTTCTCCTGCTAGAGGTCTTGCCCGAGTGTCTCAGAAATCTCTTTAGCCCAACGAGCATGTTTAAGGCGGCAGTATCCATCCAGGGTGCTGTAGTTTGGAAATCCAATTCCTCCTTCCTTTGAACCAATTTCCTAGTTTGAATCACTTTTGCCAGTTTGGCTGAAAAGGTTACAGACAGAGCACGGGGGTGTTTTTCTTACTCTGATAGCTAACAGAGAGGACAGAGAATATCACAGCAAATCAATTGCAGCAAATCTTAAAGAGCTCCACTCCTTGTGCAAGAGCTCCCAGCGCTTTGCAGTATTTCTATTTTATATATGGCTCGGGTTCAAGTTCCAGTCAGTGTCTCTTCATTCATACCATGCACATACTGGAATTGCAACTTTTAAGATTTATAGTACAGTACTGTAAATGTGGCCCTGTGCTGCAAATATATATAATTTCTGTAATACCACCTGACACCTGACAGGCAGTTAATCTGCATATTTTAAAGTGGTGCTCTAAGAACAACATCAGGAAAAACACTCAAATTCGAGCAGGGCAAAGGAAAGTTAATCATGCAATTACGAAAACGCATATGGGAAATGTCTGCACGGCCAGAGGTTGAAAAATACCTGGTAGATTATTCAAGACACTAGGGATTAAATTTCAAAAATCCTTTTTAATACCTGCTTTTTGGCATCTGGGGACCTGCTTATAAATGTTTTGTTTGGGTATGTGTGCATGCAGTGAAGCAGTAATGCACTTTAACAATGAGGGATCAAAAGGTTTAGGCAGATTTGCACCTTAAAGGTGAAGTGTGTAATATTTTCAGTCTTAAAATACTCTCTCCTCTCTCGGTGTAATGTGCAGAGACAACTATGAGTAAGCCACTCATACGTTGATTTCCCCAAAGAGTGTAAACACTGACAAACTTTCAAAACATTGCTCTGTTTATTTGAGCGGTCTGACTAGTCGACGTCTGGCTCTATCAAATGCACTGTACGGAAAAAAATCTGGAGAAAAACACAAAAGTAATTTTCTGCCAGGACATTATTCATTGAGTTTACAGACATTTCCTTTAACCCTAAATGCAACACAATTCAAAGCATCATTCAAAATACAGGCTGTGGGAAGAAAAAAAAACCTCAATAGTAACAAAGTACATGTTTGTGGCAGGTCAAAAGGGGCTGTAGGAATATTTGGGGAACAATTTCTACTTTTACAATTGTAGTTTGTGTTGCTAGTGGCAAAATAAAATAAAATAAAATAATAAACCCTTAAAATCTAAAATATTTTATTTATACTTAATTGTGAAATATTTTTCACCCCTAAAATAATGCTATTGGTGCAGCCAATTTTGTTACATACTCAAGTAAATAAATAAATCAATCAATCAATCAATCAATCAATAAATAAATTCATTAGATCTTCATGGAATCAACTATTATCTGTTAAGCAGTCAGTTTTATTGACAATTTTATTATTATTATAAAACTATACATTATATTACGTTATCATATTCTGCATTTTATGTGTTTTATTGTATGTTATTATTATTATTATTATTATTATTGACGTTATTATTATTATTATTATTATTATTATTATTATTATACAAGTTATATATTTTCAAAATCAAACAGGTAAGACATCAAAAGACAAAGCAATGCCACACATACACCTATTTATTTGTACATACACATTAGTAAACAGAAGGCGAGAGGGACTGCCACCACATTATTTCGTATGCGAGTGATTGTCCCAGTACGGTAAATGGACGCAATTTCAAACACTGCATGTGCACCTTCACACACCTTTTTACTTACGCAATACAGACCCCAGATTTTATTTCCCTATTTGCATCTGTTGTAAGCATTTCATTTCCCACTAGGGGTGCATCCACAGTTAACCGGCAACAGGGAAATAGCACACCATCTACACCAGAAATGTATTGCTCATGTCCTCCACATTAGTTTCTATTTACAAACAAAAACATCTGTGTGGAAGTGGGGGTGATTTAAACAGCTGTCTGGATAGTCCGTGAAGTAGCCTTGGGAGATGCACTGATGTGCTGCAATAGACGCTGTTTTAAATGAGAGAGAAAAATCACACAGGCAGGACGCTGTGATGACAATTTGAGCTTAATTTTGCCTTAATGTTTCCCTAATTTATTTATTTATTTGTGATGCAAAGATTTGTCTCAACAATTTGGAGGAAGATTCCATGTTCTTTGAGAGCCAAATAAGAACTTTCAGACCTCAGTGTTACAAACTAAACAGAGCACATCACACTTGGAAAACTCCACAGTGCTGTGGTGGGAGCTTTGTTCTTGTGTGATGCTTCTCTACATCAGGAATTGGAAAACTTATAAAGACGAGGAAAACTGGATGAAGCTAACAATGGAAAAATCCTGTAAGGAAATGTGTCGCTATCAGCAGATGAGCTCTTGGGGATGAAAGACGATTCATTTTCCAACAGGGTCATGACCCAAAACATTGGGCAAAAGCTGCTGTGGTGTGGCTTAAAACCGGTGAATGTCCAGACTTCAGTCCAATTAAGCATGTGTGAAATGACTCAAAAACTGCCGTTCACAAACCATCTTGATGGCTGCTAAGCAAATTTGCCAAAAGGAACGGGCAAAAATTTCAATGCCAAGACGTGCAACGCTGCATAGAGACTCACCGAAGGAAGCTGCCAAGAGTTTATAGGGAGTAAGGGAATAATGAACAAGAGAATAGAGTTAATAATCTCCATCTAAAGCAATAATACACAAGTTGGAAGATAATTCTTTTTGGTCTTGGAAAAACTGAAAAGTTCATTGCATAGTCTAATCAAGTCATGGCTAGGCACAGTCGTAATGTATCACTTATTCTCCAGGCACAATCATTAACAGCTAGCCCGGCATTAGGTGTGTGCTTTACTTTATGAAGTTCATTAAAATTGCGGAGCTTTTTTTTTTTATCCATTAGAGCTTTGATCATTTTGCCAGTTGGGCAGTTAGATGGTCTTAGCACAGGGAATTGTAAATTTTGAATAAAATTGAAAGGCTACACCCACATGGAGAATATATATATATATATATATATATATATATATTAGTGCTGTCAAATGATTAATC
>NW_015629204.1:82028-83091 GCF_001515625.1 Sinocyclocheilus rhinocerous
ATATATATATATATATATATATATACACACACAAAGATGTCCTTGGAAGACCACCAAACTTTTAGCAAACCCCCATTTCTTAGGATTGTTTATATGACTGATGGTTGTCTTGGTCTTCAATGATTTTGTTTTTTAATAGAGATTGATTGATTGATTGATTGATTTCTCTCAGATATACTATGCAGGATATAAAACAAATCACAGAACAAAACAAAAAAACTCAACATAAAATAAATAACAAAATAAAATAGAGTTGCTCCCTAAATGTATTGTTCACTCAGCACTAAATAAATAAATAAATAAATTCCTATATACAGACTAATTAAGGAATAACCTCTTAAATTTACATTATAGTGCTATTTTTTTTTTCAGCGCTACTACTAACAAGCAGCATAACTAGCAAATACACTTTTAGGAGATCTTAGGAGATCTTAAGTCTTAGTAGAGTTTAAGTCTTTGCAAGATCATTTACAGAATACTGCAAACTGAATCCTGCTCATCTCTTGGAAACTCTCTTGGTCTCACTAAGGAGAAATAATACAAGACTCTCTCTTGTCAAGCAGTGTTCACTGTACTGAACAAGAACACTACGCATGAACTCTCACAAATCCAGCAGTCTGAACCGCAGTTCAACTCTGCCTCGCCAATTAGATGAATTTAGACACAGCAGAGCGCTGAGACTGCAATGCATTGTGCAGCTCTATTAAGACTTCCAGCCCAGTGCCCGAATACATATTAAGAACTGCGCTGACCTCCATGAGTAAACATTCCCCATTAGCAAGCTCACAAAATCCTAGAATGGCTATGCTATTTGGCTCATGACCAAGTGGATGGACACTTAAGGTCTGTTCCAAAACCTAGTGAGTGGCCTACCAAAACAGTATTTTAAGGCATTTTAGACACGCTCTAGACAAAAATAAAAATGGTAGGGGGCATAATTTTAGCCTAACAGCCTAATTTTGGCCAAATTGTAAGGTATCATTACTTGCAAAGTACAGGAATCCCAGAGAGGAATTCAACCAGTGCAACATGCGTTTTTTTTTTTTTTTTTTTCCTCATTAGG
>NW_015629204.1:83212-108149 GCF_001515625.1 Sinocyclocheilus rhinocerous
TTTTTTTTTTTTACTCATTAGGGTATCAAGCTGTCATCTAAAAATATACTTTGTTTCTGGACTGCCCTTGACAGGATTCATAAGATTCCCCTTTATTGCCTCATTTCCACAGTTTAATTAAATGAGGATAACAGTGCAACTACGGAAGGGAAGTACACGGCCTACATCTGTAGCTTCACACAAAACAGCTGTTTCCTCAGCGACGTGTGTAGCCATGCCAATTTTATGCTTTCCGTGTTGGGATTTCCAAGGAGAACATCTTAAGCATTGATGGATACTGGGAAAAGCAACTTTATTGACAGAGGAAGTTTGAATGATTTATACACTTTTGTGAGAGTTTTTTTTTTTGCACATCTTCCGAGGTAAACAGACCTCTAGACGTTCCTCTCCACACTGAGCCAGATTGGAAGTGACCAGGACAATGGATGTACTGAAATATATTTGCTCTCATTCTCACTTAGGGTCTCATGAATAATTAAACTGTCAGAGATGGGGTTGTCTGGACTCAATCTCACTGACTGATGACATAAAGCAAGGTTTTGTCTGTCTTTTTCGGATGGGGTTGGGTTGTGTTCTAGTTTAAAAATATCTCTAGACATCGTCATCGTTTTTGTTCAAAAGGATACGGTTTACATTTCTACCATTTATTTCTATTTCTGTTATGTGTAAAACATTTAAATCTTGTGTTTAATTAGGACAAACATTGAATATAATGTAGGCGGCCACATGGCTTTCTCACTCAAATCAGATATTAACCAATTAAATAAGGTGTCAGAAATGAAAGGTGTCAGATTTAGAACATATTTTAGAACATATTTAGAAAAATAAATTTCATCATGTGCAACCCATTATAGCAAAATAACCAAATCAGTATCATTCATATAGAAATTAAAACTACTTCTAGGTACTTTACAATCTTATTAACATTCAATTTACATAAATCTTACACAAAAACTGCACCAAACGTGTACTGACACCACATATGTTAAGTCCTTAGTTTACATTCTTAAATATCGTACTATTTCTTCTCAATGATATGCGTAAGAAACTCGTGTAACAATGATATACGTTGACATCAACACAGGTGTCAAATTGTAAAATTACGTTCATCAATATTGCCTTCAAGTAAGAATATACTTCATGGTGATTTACCTACTAAATATATTTGAATATACTCAAAATATACATGAGCTAAATGTCTAAACAGGGTTTTTGCAATTACAGAATATATGGCCAAAATTAAAGGATCATTAAACTGTCCACCAAAAAAACAACAGTTCGTTTTTTTCTGTATACGATGGCTTAATTACTAATATAATCAATATACAGTGTTAATTTCACATAATAAATAAATACAACATGAAAAAAAGATACTTCCACAAAGGGTTTGAGCATGCTAATATGCTAACCACGATTAGCGATAAAACAACGCAAAAGCAGTGGTCAGTTTTGTATTTTACTTTATTTTAGTTTGGGAATTATGAGTAAGCTTTTATACAACTCTCATTAGCCCTTGTGCAAATTGCGCACAGATGATAAGCCCCGGCCCCTTCACGCAGACTTGAAAGGAGATTGAAGAACAAATAACCAATCAACAAACTTTAAAGGGGTCATATGATGCGATTTCAAGTTTTCCTTTCTCTTTGGATTGTTACAAGCTGTTCGTGCATAGATAAGATCCCTAAAGTTGCAAAGACTAAAGTCTCAAACCCAAAGAGATATTCTTTATAAAAGTCAAAACTCATCCACGCCCTCCTAAAACGCCTCGCGAGTTTTGAGCAGTGTAGAGTAGCGCTTGTTGTTTGTCATTTCTCCGATCACAAATGCAGACATGGTTTTATGTTTACACGGCACGATGCAACGTAACACGTAAAAAGACAGTTTAAGTCATTATAATCCGTAATTATGTCCCAGCTGGATGCAACAAATGCCTCGGTTATAATGGGTTTTAATGTTTTTGTCTAGTATGGTAAGGGGCGTAACATTTCCGTCACACGCTTGAGGTATTCGGCCAATCACAATGCACTGGACAGCTGGCCAATCAGAACACACCTCGCTTTTCAGACCGATGAGCTTTGTAAAAATCGACGCGTTTCAGAAAGGCGGGGCATAGAGGAGAAACAATAATGTACAGTATGTGGAAAATAATGTGTTTTTTGAACCTTAAACCGCATAAACACATTTCATTACACCAAATACACAAAATAATGTTCTTTTTAGCAACATCATATGACCCCTTTAAAATTGCACAGCATTGAACTTTCCAGTGTACGTAGTTAGTGTGTACAGCATGTGCAAAGCCATGTATATTTTAAATTAACGTTTTAACTCTTTCTGTTACGGAATTAAACTATATACAAAATTAATTACAATTTGGTCTGGGCTGCATGATGTACAAGAAGAATGCAAAAAGGTGAAAGTGTACTGCAATTCAGTTGTCCGTGTGCTGCTACATCTTGCGCATAGGCTACTATGTATCACATACATTTCTTCATCATAGGGTCCACAGTTTCAGTGCACATGGATCATACACATAAGCTCATGGTCAGTGAAGTGTACTCATAAACACTCAACTGTGTACAAGATGTAACAGCAGATGGAAAACAAAGCACACTGTTTACTGTTAATAGTCTTGGATCAACATTTTGGGTCAACCAATCAGATAAGGTTTAGGCTTATGCTGAGTTCCATTCAACTCGGTAGGAATTTTCTTTAAAGAATAAAATAGAAAACCACTTAAAATTAAACTTGAAAACTGTATGTGATATGTGGGCGTACGGTACCAATCAATAAGCTCCTGCACGGTGTGATTATTAAACCTACTTAGCAAATGTTTGCGGAGACAGGTGGGTTAAACACTGTAAATGATCCGCTATGTTTATACTCATACACCTGCAGAACATATGCTAAGATTATATAGCATTGTTTATCTTGTGCAATTAGGATGGCAGGAGGCTTCTTTGTTGAAACACCTGCAAAGCTAACAATAGCATGCCATTCATGAGCAAACAGTGTAATGTCGGAAGTCAGATATTTTAGGAATATCCCACATCCGTTTTTAGATGGAATGCAGGAGGTGATGGAGCTTGAATGACATTCTTAACCTATCCTTTCAATCTGCTTTTAGGTTAGGTAGCTATTGTCTAGGCATGGGTTATAGATAGGGTTAAAACTATGTTTGTTTGCCTGGAATGTTTTTTTCCGGGACTAACAAAAGAATTTGATGCAGGAACACTTCGTTCTTGGCAAAACCAGGATTTACACCCTTATCGTTGTGATTGGCAAGATTATATGAACCTGAACTCTTTGTTTGGAATGCCATTTGGTCTTCAATTTTACTTAAAAGTCAGGGCCAGCAACAGCCCCTGTTTAACACTAACCCAACTTAGAAGGTTTACAAAGCTCTAATGCAATTACTCACATTTGCATGATCATGAGAAGAGAGCCACCTGAAGCTGAATTAGGGTGCTTTGACAGTTTGTCACTGAAACAAACATATGGTGCAGTATCAAGCTTTGCCCAAAAGGAAAAATAAATAAATAAATAAAAATAAACACAGAGATTCCATAAAAATAAAAATAAATACTTATAAGAAAAAGTGGCATGCTATTAAATCTATAATTAGTAAATTAATGGCAGAATACAAATAAAGACTTTCCAAGATGTCAAATAGAATTTTGTTATAATTAGTCAACAAGAAATATTTTTTTATTAAGTCACTGACTGTGTGTGTCTTGGTTAATTTTAAAACATATTTATCAACAACTACCTATCCTAATGATGCATTAAGCACAAATCTTGTGTGAGTCTGTGTGCATGTGTACACTCTACATATTTGTGTACTGTAATATAGTTCTCTTTTCTGTTTTTGCGTATTTTTTGTTGGTCCATCTGTATTCCCATCTGTCTATATACTAGTGTTCACTGAGCCCACTTTTAAGTGTGTGTGTGTGCGTATGCAAAAGGCTTAACTGGCATTGCATGGTTTGTGTTTGTGATGACTGCTGTCTAGATTAAACACGATCAGCTGACCAATCAGAACACGTGTAGAAGCAGATAAGCAGCACTGCTGATGGATGACGTGGTGATGTCACCCCACCATGACATCACCGTATCAAACTGCCCTGCCAGAGAAACACATGCCAATGACTAGGCATTATAGCGATGTAATCAGCTTTAGTGAGAGCCTCGCTTCAACAAAACGTGGGCTGCCGCAGGGGGATGACAACAGCATGAGACATCCAAGAAGATGCTTTATCACTCTCAAACAGTGCTCCCATCTGAAGCTACATCTGCAGTTTTGGCTGGCGTAAGGTCGGCAATCCTTCTTTAGTAAGTAGTCATTTAGCTGACAGTTCTATTGAAAGTGACTTAAAGTACAATATATAGTACAGATTAGTCCCCCTGGAAAAACACTGAGGATCTGCGTGCCCAGTCCTGCGCTCGGAGGGCCAACATCCTGCAGAGTTTAGCTTCAACCTGCTCCAACACACCTGCCTGGAGGACCTTGATTAGCTGGTTCAGGTGGGTTTAATTAGGGTTGGAGCTAAACTCTGCAGGATGTTGGCTGTCCAAGAACAGGATTGGGTTAGTCTAAATCAGTCGCAATGAAGTGAAGTGAAGTGAAGTTAGTGCTCTGCATTTAACCCATCCAAAGTGCACACACACAGCAGTGAACACACACACCGTGAACACACACCCGGAGCAGTGGGCAGCCATTTTTGCTGCAGCGCCCAGGGAGCAGTTGGGGGTTCGGTGCCTTGCTCAAGGGCACCTCAGTCGTGGTATTGAAGGTGGGAGAGAGCGCTGTACATTCACTCCCCCCACCTACAATCCCTGCTGGTACGAGACTCGAACCCGCAACCTTTGGGTTACGAGTCCGACTCTCTAACCATTAGGCCACGACTTTCCCAATGTGAAAACAAGCTTTTCACAAAGCTTGTACCAATGGTGGTACAAGCTTTCCATTACAAGACCAGGTCTTTAACCACTACACCTCATCCCATTCTCATTCTCATCCCATCCCAAGTTCTAGTTGAAGGTTCAGGTTGTTTCGCATTTATTGCAACTCTTCCAACTTTTTTTTTTTTTCATTTTACCCAAAGCTAGAGTCAAGTTTTTCACATTGCATCAGATAATGCTTTGAATCCATTGATTCAAATGAGATCATCATAAGGACATAGAGCAGGGGTGCCAAATCTTGCTCCTAAAGGGCAAATATCCATAAAGGGTTTAGCTCCAACACACTTGCCAGGAAGTTATCCATAAAACCTTGATTAGCTGGTTCAGCTGAATTTAACTGGGGCTAGAGATAAACTCTGCTGGAAGGTGGCCATCCAGGAGCAGGACTAAACACTAAAATCTACTAAAGTATGATCTTTTGTCATGCGACCAAACACTTTTGCTGCAATGCTGTTGCAGTCAGTTCATCCAATTAGCAGTTCCTTCTTCATTTGTAACTGTCTCACTCTTTCCAAACCCTTAAAATGTATTGTATGCATTCCTTTCCATAAAACACTTTCTCCAGTGTGCAAGCACCATAAAATATGTTCTGATTGGCTGTGATTGTGTAGCGTTTTGCCTTTACCATGGACAGACAGATTACTTGTTGATGGAAACTTGAGTTGCACGTGGTTAGGAAACGGCGTAATATGCTGTTGTACCCAGCTTGAATAATAACTCAGAAAATGACAGTAGCTTCCAAAGAAACAAGAATGTCTCGATAGCACTTCCACCCTGCTGTCTCACAAAATGACACTGAATTGGAATGCAGAAACAACATAGCTGCTTATTCACCGAAGCATGAGAGAACCCATCACAGCCAGCAAAATAAGATGTCTGGTCCAAACTTAGACACATTCATACGCACTCCGAGGATTGCTTGGTTCTGGAGCTCTAGTTTTTGGCCCAGCGACAGGCTAGTCTCTGTGTCTCCGGGCAGCCAGGCCATGCGTTAAACAGCATTCACACACACACACACACACCCCTCCCCACAGTCAGGTGATACTGACCCTCCGCTCACAATGTGACTTCTCTGTTCCACTCCGACAGACAGATTGAAGGAGGGACGCAAAAGAAAATGACAAGTAAAAAGAAAGAAGACAGGAAAAGAACAAACTGATCCCTAAAATACAAAAGGTCTAACTGATCTCATTAGGAAATTGACTTGCTCCTGTACAAACACATACAACGAAGACCCGCAACAGATGGAGGAAGTATCCAAAATGTAGACTTACCTTGCTGGCTGCGCCTTTGGGCATAAACCACCACCACGGCTGCAAGCACCACACAGCAGAAGGATGTCACAATGTTGGCCATCTGAGGAGACACACACAGAGGTAGATCGTGAGGCTTCTGGCCTGCCCGAGAGAAACTGGGTGGCACCGATGCCAAGACAGCATGAGGACAGTTTCCTCCTTCCCTCCCTCCCTCTTTCTCTCTCTCTCTCTCTCACTTGCTTGTTTTCTTTCTTTCAGTGTCTCTGCCTCCTGATTCCCCGTCCCACTTCTCTCTATCCGTTTCTCTCTCTCTTCCCTACTTTATAGCATCTCATCAGTGGAACCAATGTCCTCAGGGACTGATATTCTCTCTGCCCAACTGGCTGCGGGATAGACAGTCCTAGATGAGAAATAGGAAGAAGGAAAGACAATGCCAGAATGTTTGGATCCAGGATTGACCATCATAAATGTCCTTCACAGTCTCTCTCCATCTGGCCTTCTATCTCTCTTTTTCTCTCTCTCCACACACAAACTCTGGTGAAATTTTCTTTGGTCAACGATTGCTATGTCATAACTTGGGACGTTGTTTCCTAACCCGGTTCCCGAAGTACCTCCAATTGTAGGCCCTATGCGTTTGTATGTCTTTCTTATGTGACACACACATTTCAAGACCTGACAGGTAGTTTCGTTCCAAACTCACTGATTGAGTCAATGTTGTTGGCCACTCAAACAAACAGCCAAGATATTCCCACTACCTTGAATATATAATTGAAATATGTGTCTTGATCAATCAATTCAACGGTTTCTGTGACAGCCCTGTGAACAGCAAAACAGCCTACACTTATAATCAGAAATATTCTAGGCCTGTCAATCATTTTGAGTTTTCATGGGTTTTTGAGAGACATCGAGCTGACTTTGCCTTTGGAGGGCAAAGCTTTGGAGAGAGGGCATGTGGTTGGAGTAAGCAAAACATTGGAAGTTTGTGAAATCACTTACAGCAACTTTAATAGAGTTCCAGTTTCGTTTAAATGTGCCGTGTGTAATTTCTGCAGCACAAGTGGCACCGAACGGAATTGCAAAAATAATTACCATTTTCAATTGAGTTTCAAAAAATCCCTTGCCTGCTGTTAGGTGCAGAATGTGTAGCTGAAGTTTGGTTTTGGAAAAACTTGCGAATTTAGTTCATAATAAGATCTCTGATTAAAGACTTTCATATCTTAGCTAATCTTACCACAGTTTGAAACATTGCTAAGATCACTTCTAAAACCATAGTGGTGACATTTGTGAGATTACTGGGAAATCTGAATCTGGGAATATCTGAGTAGCAGAAGACTTCCATTTAATCTCATTTACGTTGAGGAGAAATAATTGAGATATTAAAAGGATCCCTTTGGTGATTTTCTTTCCTATGGGAAGACTTCAGAGTGAAACATTTGAAATCCAGACCAAAGACAACACATTGTAGGGTCAGGAAATAAATTTGTCTCCCTAAGTACACCAGAATGTAAAACATTAAAAAGAGCCTACAGTTAAAACAAACACAAAGAGAGGCATTCATCAGAGCGAGACAGGGAATATTCATAACTGGAGAATAGAAAACTTTCTTCTGGATGAATGCACACTTAAAGCCACGGATGGAATACAAGCATTCATTTTTTTGTATACTCACTTGTTTAATTGTCTCCCATGATCCCAACAGTAGTTATTCATTAAAGTTAAACAGGATATTATAACACGCCCCATTATCAGGATGGTTAACTTGCGAAAGGAAATGTACACACACTTTATTTATATATTTAACATCGCAATCACAACACTGTCTCACTAATTGTGGAGAACCTAGCTCGCACTTGCAGCAAAAGTTCTTGATTGTTTTTGCTGGCAAGAACGTCCTTGTCTTGGCTGGTGTCGCAGACTTAAGTGGGAGTGATGTGCATATAATATTTGCACAATAATTTTATTGATGTGGATGTTTAATATTGTGGATATTTAGCTTTTGTCAGCTACTTATTATGTTCTGATTCATGGGTCTGCATACTTAGGTTGTCTTTTATCAACACACTGTATTTTCCCAGCATTCGTCACTCACTAAACACAAGGTTCACATACACACAAGTGTGAAGACGAGAGAGCAAACTATTTTCTTTGTTTGATCAATGTCGCAGACTAAAGTCAATATTGTACATTCTCGCTGAATAACGTCTTTGCATTTGTTTGTCTCTGTGTGTCATTCATCAAAAATCCATCATAAACATTGCATCAGGTCATCATTTACATAGAGATGACAATAAACCCTCAGAAATCAAGCATATGTCTGGATATTACTCAAATATTGTTGCACAGCATAATACAGTGGGTACAGTTGAAATCTTTCACATTAAATTAATTCATCCAAATTTAAAGTATGTCCAAAATTACTTTCAGTATTTTGAAGTGCACTTTTACATTTTTCAATTATCACCGCTTATAAAACCAAAGCTTCCCTCTATTCCGTTGAGATTCTTGAGTAAAGCAGAGAAATACTTTAGTCTGTTGACTGACACTTCATATATATTCCAGCACTCGAGAAAAAAAACATGGACTGACAGGAGTGAAATTAAAATTGTATCTCTCTGTCAGTTCTTCAAAAATCCTCCTCTTTCTGACAGCCATAAGTAGCTTTTTGCCCATCAAACTAGAGAACAATACATTTGATATCTGACAGCTCAGGGTCCTTTTCTTAATGACATCCAATGGCACTGCAGATTTTATAATAATGCTGCTCAATGAGACCCATTTTGCTCATCTTTATCTTCTGTCTTATTTATTTATTCATTTCTTATTTATGGCCATTGCTGCTGAATAGACGCATTTCCCTCACTGGTTAATTAAAATATATAATTCATCGTTGGTGCTGAATGATTTTTTGCACCCATCTCAGGTTCCTTGTGATGTCCTATAAAATTTGCATTTAAATTGGAAAGCCTGAACTGAATACTCGCAAAGAAGGTATGAAGTATCACAAAACAGTACCAGCCAGGAAAATCCCGCCACACCTTTGACTGACAGATGGACGGAAATCGCAAAGGCTGTTTTTTTTTTTTTTTTTTTTTTTTTTTTTTTTGTGGTGTGACTCCCCAAATGAACGGTAATTTTTATAAATTAATAATTCATGAAATTTTGTAAGAAAAATATAAAAATAAAGATAAAATAAAGATGTGTAGAAATAATGACATTATGTGGTTACTTTTTACTCAGTGACATTGACACATGACATTTTTGGAGTTATTACATCTAAATTTGGTATAAAAAGATTGCATATTACATTTACATTTACATTTAGTCATTTAGCAGACGCTTTTAGATAATATTATTACCATAATATTATGGTAACACTTTAGTATAGGGACCGATTCTCACTATTAATTAGTTGCTTATTAGCATGCATATTAATAGCATATTCTGCATGACCATATTCTACATCCCCAATCCTACTCGATACCTAAACTTAACAACTACCTTACTAACTGTTAATAAGCAGCAAATGAGTTGTAGTTAATGGTTAATAGTGAGAAATGGACCTTAAATAAAGTGTGACCCATATTATGTTGGTAAAAAAAATATATATCAACATGAACACAAACAGTATATTTAATTTAAACTAGATTTTTTAAATATACTTTTCCTTATCTTGGACACTCTTCTTTATCACTGATACAGCATGTGTGCAATGCAGTATTCAATTATGCTGGGCCATTCTCTTTTTGCAATCTAATTATGCACCCATTGTGTTCCCCATGCCAAGTTAGCACAGCTGTATTTTAAAGCATGCGGCATAAAGAGTTTATCATGCATATGGCACCTTTAACAATTTTATGATAAAATAGTGCAGATGGACCTATGCAATGAATATTCATCTGTCAATGCCAGTAAAGAAGCACTTTATGACTATATTGTCCAATGTGAATACGCAGGCCATCAACATAATTGGTTTATAGGCTGTAATACAGATTGTTAGGAGTGATTTTACACTGTTTTTCTCTGCCATTACTCATCTGCATGACATGTATCAGCCCTTGTGCAAATGCAAGTAGAAATTCCCACTGCAAACAGTGTGCTGCTGGTATTTACCCACAATCCCACTTTGCAGTAAATATGTAGTTCATATTCTAAATGAGTTATTGAAGAGAGACTTGTCTAGCTATAAACAGAGCTCTGTGTAGGATCTAAAAAAACTCTATTTACTTTTTTTCCACAAGGACCTTAAAATGCAGCACCCATGAATAGACCCTTCCTGCTTTGGGCCTGGTCCTTACCCTGGCCACCCTGTGTGCTAACCACATTGAGCCAACTGGGACATTACGGGGAGACTAAATAAGCAGTCACCCTATAGCGGAATGCACACATGATGCTTTTACCCTCTGTAAGAGTGTGTGTGTGTACTGACTTTACTGTATGCGTTTGTGAAGTACTGGATAAGGATAGCGTTGTTTATATAATTTAACCAATGGATAAACAAAAGAGCAAGTGTTAAAGGCGTCATATGATGCTGCTAAAAAGAACATTATTTTGTGTATTTGGTGTAATGAAATATGTTTATGCGGTTTAAGATTAAAAAAAATTATTTTCCACATACTCTACATTATTGTTTCTCCTCTATGCCCCGCCTTTCTGAAACGCGTCGATTTTTACAAAACTCATCGGTCTGAAAAAGCGAGGTGTACTGTGATTGGCCAGCTATCCAATGCGTTATGATTGGCCGAATACCTCAAGTGTGTGAAGGAAATGTTACGCCCCTCACCATACTGTGTTGATGCCGTGTCCGGCCGGAGCGACGAGACAAAAACAATAAAGCCCATTTTAAACGAGGCATTTAATTGTTGCATCCAGTGGGGACATAATTACAGATCTCCAAAGAGAAAGGAAAAATTTAATTCGCATCATATGACCCCTTTAAGGTACTAGCACTCAGTACTTCAAAGATATTTTAAGGGATGAATTAAGCATTCCGGGAAGCAAAAAGGCCGGTTTTATTGGGGATTTTGACATTAGGCATTTAGATATAGAACTTTGGAAATCTCAGTCTTTACTTTGAAGCAGCTGGACCTGAACGACTAAAATGTACCTTGGTGGCCGCCAAGTGGACTGGCTATAAAAAGAATTTTGATATCATCAAGTGAAGTCATAAACTCCCATCTCATTTTTGGGAATGAATAAGCCCTTTAGGCATTACTCTTGCTAATGTCTGTGGGCCCAAAATGCATCAGTCTTTAGAAAGTCTTTGCTAAGAAGGAGCAGTACGGGGTCTCTTGACAGTGACTCAGTGATCTGTGACTTGTGATGTAATTATCCTTTTTCTATCGGTTTACTGGCCTAAAGAGGACATCTGTCATGCATAGCCCAGGCTACTGGTCTAGGACACTTTGTTTCTCTCTTTCTTCCCTCAGAATCACAGACGAAGGCAGCACTTTCAATCTCCAAAGGCTTTGGGAAGATCCATGGATCACAGCTCATTACCAGCCAACTGGCTGTCCAATGAAAAAGTAGAATGCCTTCTATTGCTCCACCCGTCCTTGGCACCTCATTGTTCTGATTGTATGGTATTTATGCTTAACCACATCACAAATGACCACAGGTGAAAAAGGTTAATTTGTCAATGTAACAAAGTCTATAAATAAAAATAACAGTGCTTGGGAGGGAAACAGATGTTTGACAGAGACAGCCATTCAGATAGTTCGGGTTCAAAGGTTCCAGCTGGCAATTGGCGGGCGGAATGCCCTGTGGTGGTACATGGGTCTGCCTCTGCCACCTCTGTGCAAAAGCAACATCTGTTCCTCAGACAAACTACTGAAACTGAAGCCAACTGTTTATGATGCTATTCTGATGTGAGACACTGAGCAAGAAACATGGAAAAGTCACAATGTGAGGATCTCTTAAAAGAGCTTTAAAGAGAAGACGAGAAAGGCCAGGAGAAAGAAATACAGAAATAAGAGAAGGAGAAGAGAGCATCAAGAAACTGACAGGTGGTTAGCCCTGAAGCCAGGGTGTTTTCTACCCACTCGCAAAATAATTATTTGCCTCCAAGAGTCCTTCAAACCGAAATACCACAGTGGCTCTGTCCTACTCTGATAATTTCCATGGGCCTGGCAGATGTCAACCGTGAAACCTCACCACTTACTCAGTTCTCAGGCAGTGTAGTCCTCTTTTTTTTTTTTTTTCAGAGGACCAAAGAGGCCAGAAACTGCCAATGACTGAAACGTTAATGTAGGTGCAATTTACAAAGAAAGATATAAACAATTATACAGGAAGATCTGAGGTGGGAACTTAAATGCTGACAGATCTGCATACAAAGCTCTGCATGGTTCTATTATCATTGTGTCCATAATCAACAAACTTAACCCTAGTTTACATAAAAGGAACTGTCCCCTTAAAGTTATAGTTAACCCAAAAATGAAAATTACCCCATTTTTTACTCACCCTCAAGCAATACTAGGTGTATTTCACTTTCTTCTTTCAGACGAATACAAGTGGAGTTACATTAAAAAATGTCCTGGCTCTTCCAAGCTTTATAATGGCAGTGAATAGAGGTCAAAATCTTCAGCACTTTTTGTGGAGCACTTTTTTTTTATAATGGATGGACACTTTTTTGTGCTTCAAAATCTTTTTCACTAAATCTTGACCACTATTCACTGTCATTATAAAGCTTGGAAGAGCCAGGACAAATTTTAGTATCCGTCTGAAAGAAGAAAGTCATATACACCTAGGGTGATTTGAGGGTGAGTAAATCATGGGGTAATTTTCATTTTTGGGTGAACTAACCCTTTAATACATGTAGACATTATCTGCTAAATCAGTTGCTCTAAAATTGTTTTACATCAGGACTCAGATTTTATACTGGACATCAAGTGGTGACCCAACATTATGGTTAGCACAAGTCATGTTTATTGCAAGCGAACCCATAATTAGTGCAGTCTGGGTTGTATTTTCTTTGACCTTGCATAGGTTTTTTAGAGGTTTTTAAGGATGAGGGTGTCACGCAACATGGCCTCTACCTATTTTTGCAATTTCCCTCAAGGCACAGATGAATTTGCACAAAAATATAACAGAGTTTGATCAGAAACATTACCTTTCGTGCCACTCTGTCTACCACTGTGCTCATGGGCAAATTACAGTTGCTAAATACATTTAGGAATATTAAATGACTGTGTGGACACTCTGGTGTCATCTGTACTATGCTGTACCAGAATCTGTTTGGTGAACTCTCTCCTTTCACACCTTCATGTTCACACCCCAGAGGCTGGTGTACTACAGCTAGTTGAAACCATTGGAAATTTGCCCAGGGGCCTTGTGTGAGCTGTAAGAAAGGGCCCTGGTGAGGTGCTCCTCTCATCACCACTCTGACAGAGTCATTAGGATTCTATTCCCAGCTTCCTTCTCCTCTCAGTGCTCATTAGCCATACAATCAATTAAAGCCAGTCCACACTCACATCGTCTTTCCTTGCCAGATACCTAAATTACACATGTGGGAGAATATTCCACTGAGGTGTTTGGTCACTTTCCCGCACTCCGAAAAAGTTTGAGCTTCGTGAGATAAAGAAAGGGTGAGCGGATCCAATATAAGAAGAACGATTTGTTTTGAGATGAAAAGTCTTGTGGTATCGACTTCACCACTGGCTGAATGTCTGATGCATACGGCATACAAAATTGGAAACACTTCAGGGGCTTCGAAGTCGTCATCTGATTGGTTGAAATATACAAGATTCCGGGAGACGCTCTTTAACATTCCAACTGGAAACAAAGATGCCATGACGTCAAACCCCCTCATGAAAAAAAAAAAGCTGTCATGTTTACAACTGTGACGATGAGCACTTATCAGGATCAACTAAATGCTGGATTTTCAAAAGTATGTGAAATATGTAAAGTTCACAACATAGACTCTGTAAAGTGGGCTTTACACACCGGTCAGTTTTTGCGGGGACATTTCGATGCGGCACAAACGAAACGTGATTGGTTGCTTTACCTGTCAGTCATATGGCCTCTTGGGCGGGCCTTGGCCATTCAAAGCAGCCAAGGTTCCCAGCCCTCCTGCCGTGAGTCTAAAGGTCTGGCTGCGTGAGACTAGTCTTGACTAAAACTACAGTGTATGCAACATTACGTCATTCCAGTGTGGAGTCAAATGAGGACTGCATGAGCCGTGGTCACCATTTGGAACAGAGGCAAAGTTTGCTGATGTGAAATAAATACAACTTTTTTTTCAAGCCACTGTGTATGGTCTTTGCGGACAGTAATAGAACAATGTCTTCTTCCATAGATGCCATTTGGAGTTTCATTTCAGACTTAATTTTCGCACAGACCCGAAATCACATACAACATCCTCCTAATTCAATGCAATTACACCACCAACCTGGAAATCGGTGTGTGTGCACTTTTCGCTCTGACAGAGTCCATCGATTTTTGCTGACAGAGACAGACAACTCTCTTGCATCACTGAGTGCAACTGCTGTGGGTCTTTTCACCTTGATGGGCAACTCCTGACTCGACATCACAAAGATATTCATCAGCAACCTCGTTGCTGTGTTGGACGGTACAGTAGAGTGAACTACCGAGTCTGCCGTCAATGAAACTGTTGCTGTAATGAACAATGGGTCTGAAGCATGCTAGAAATTTATTGAGCAGTCTTGCTTCCGGAAGACAGGAGGCCATAGTGGAGGCACATTCTACAATACAAAACCTTCCCAAGTGACAGGTGTTTGACTTAGAATTTATTGAGCAGTCTTGCTTCCGGAAGACAGGAGGCCATAGTGGAGGCATATTCTACAATACAAAACCTTCCCAAGTGACAGGTGTTTGACTTAGTATGCCCACTCCAGCCTGAGCTCCAGGCTCACCAGAGTGCAATTGACAATTACATTTCACATATTGGAGAAGGCCTGTCTAAAAAACTTAGAATTAGGTTATTGATCCACTGACTCTTATTGTCACTGCTCTTAAAGTCAAGCCGGTGGTGTAGTCTCCCATTCATTAACGACCATATCATGGAATGGAACACCACGACCAAAATCCGAAATGAAGACATGCATCAGTAAATAAGCTCTGTTGACTTTGGGGAGTTTCAGGCCACTTCTGTGATCACGTTCTGCCACGTATATGACTGAACTTAGACAAGGCGCCTGGCATGTTTGCATTCAACCCAGAGGGATGCAACTCAGCAAAATCTATAATTGCTAATAGCATGCTAATAGGGAGGGATAATGGAGTTTATTTCTGGGGCCGCTTTTGTGCATCTATTGACTATGTTTGGCAGGGATAGCCATGCTAACTAATCCTTACACCACCTCTCCTCAGCCGCCTTCAGTCTGTAGGCTAATAAATAATGAGCTTCAGTGAGTTATTGATCTCTCTCACTCTCTAATGTTACTCAGAAAGGTCTTTTTCAGAATAGGAAAATTAGAGGGAGCGATAGCTCCTAGCATTTCAAACAGAAAGGATATTAGCATTTTGATGGTTTGAGGTGAGGATTAGTTCTTTCTTTAAGAGAAATCCAAAAGGCATAGATTAGGTGTTGCTTATATCATTCGCTGTGAAAGATGGTTGCATATTCGATGCACACAATAACTCAGTTCTGAATAATGCTTTTTAAATGTCTGTTTTGATGCAATTACCAACCATGAGGAAATTACATTGATTACAAGGTATGTAAATATTATAATAACCGAACAGCTCTGTTATATTTGTTTACCCTGATTGTCTAACATTTCAGCCATTACTGACAGAAAGCCAAGAATATCTGAATAACCCTTTTCCCCTCGTTCCTCATTTTTGGTCAGTAATAAACACCACACACAAGCAGAGTCGCTGCTGTCATGTTGAGCAAAATCAGCTCACAGTGCATTAGCTGCTCTATCGGAGAGAGTATCGATCCCTCCGAACATGGTTTAAAGCTACAGAGAGAAGAAGAGGGGAGGGAGGAAGAGGGAATGCATGCATTTTGCTTCATATCTTGGCTTAGAGCCGATGACTCTACTTGGCTGTATTGCATAACTATAAACGTTTCTTTATAAAGAGAATTGCAATTTCTGTGAGTGCAGAGCTACGTAGCAAACTGAGTGGTTTTAATTTGATTGACTGTTTATTATTTGTGGTCTTTTATGATAACCACACTAAATCTTTTTTTCTTCTTCTTCAGGTAACTTAAAATATTGCTATGCATTTAAAAAATAAATAAATTTTATTTGAGTAAAGATATTGCTTTTACATTACATTTAGTTACTGCAAGTCATAACAAGGGTCAGATCAAGTGAAAATAGCTCTTTAAGGCAACAACTTCACATATTCAGTCTTACAGAGCAATATGTTAATAAACAGGCTTGTAGAGGATGACAAAATAAAGATTATTGGCAGCTAAAATCTGATTAAAATGTGCAGAAATCTGAGGCTTATTTTCAATACGTTTTTTTGGTGAACGGTGTAATGCACAGGAATTGATATGCTAAGAAAGGAAATATATTAAGGTAATGCTCTCACCCAGAGATTACTTCTGTAATCATTACTGACATAGCCTTAACTTTTTTTTTTTTTTATAAAACTGAGGTGTGATGGAAGTAAGGAAACCATACTTTCTATTTTATAAGGCTGGGAGTTATGTTTTTTATCAAGGCCTGGGATGTAAGGTGTGCTCGCTGAACTCAAACATGGATCGAATGCTCCTGTCATGTGGATTCTGGATTGTTCCAAAGGTGTGAGCTTAGAGAACAGAGAGAGAGGTGAGCACAGGTCTCTCACCCTGACTTTCACTGTATCTTTGCCTGTTGAGACTTGTAACATTTGCACATTGAGTTTGGTCTGCGAGGAAATGTTAGCGTTTTGAGTCCTGGTGTGACTTTGATCAATGCCAAACGGAGGGGAAATAATCGTTCAAAGATTCAACAAAGGAAATATGATGTTTTTGTGCTTTTTTCCCCTGTGCTCTCTCATGAGGACATTGTGCTGAAATGCACATTATTGCCATGCATGCATTCAGCATGGAGCAAGCAATTTACTTAATGTGACAGATTTCCTAGTGCAACAGAGCATTCAAAGAGTGCAAAGGAGGTTAGGACTTGATTCTATCCATGGGAAATTGACTGGATTTATTTTATTATTTTCTCTCTCTCTCTCTCTCCTTTGGAATAGCGGGACCTAATGAAATTGTTGTAAGTGTTACTATTGTCTTAACTCTAAAGCTTAAGCTAAAATTAAAATGATATTTAAATACTATTAAATAATGTTAAAATTATTAAAAATAATACTAAAAGTTGTGTATTAACAAAGCAAAAAGAGGTTGATTTTGCATTCATGTTGACTATGTTTGTTTATGTTGCTAACTCCATATATAGAGCTATCTTGACAAAATGCAAACAAGATGCACAAACTTGCTAAAGCTAGTCTATTAAAATCAGTGCTGTTTGATGCATATGAGTGCATATATGGTCAGGCCAGGTTGGTTCATTCTGAAAAAAATGTGTGGGGTAATTGAGAACAATGCTATGAATAATAAATCGATTCGCCGTAGCAATTGTGGCGGTGGTCTGTTTATCAAAAAGCATGCTTTCCCCCTCCTTAAAATATCTAGATTTAATATCTGTTTAATAACACTAGAAACTAAATCAGTGACAGATCATATATTATGCCAAGCAAAAAACAAAAAGCCATTACAGATGGAGATGAAGATTCTTTAAGAGGGATCTGTGGGTAATTCAGTCCATAATTACGCTTTCACTGACATCCTGAGGGACTTTGGGCAAAGAATGACATCAATTTCAACACAGGTAGATCTATCAACAACATTACGTTTTAACCACACATCTCTCACGCAGAGTTGATTGAACTTGGCTCAGATGTAAGCCTAAATGATGAGGAATTTAAATGACATTTTAATCAATTTGAGATTAATCTGTCCCTGTTCTATTTACTCAGCGGTATTCCATAATACACTACGGAAGATTAGCATACAACTCATTAAGCAGCCAAATAAGCCATTTTCCTATATAACAACTAATGTACAGTCTAATTTTGCAAAAAAAAAGGATTGTATTTCTCAGCTGTTGCTTTCAAAAATTATATTTGATGAATGACAAGGGAAATTCTCGCTTGTGTGATCTGTGGGTGGATTATAAAGGTGGAACCGTCAACTTTCCTCCACGCATTTAGAATAAAGGCAGGCGAAGTCAATCGAGATCCAGATTTCATGGCGGCTTTTCAAGGATTAGACAGCAAGCCCCTGCCTTTTGCATCCCTGCCTTTCAGACAAACGAAGCCCTTGATCTTTTTTCAGATCATGTCGCGCACCATTCATCATTCTGACAAGTTTTAGAGAAAGGTCTCCACTTGCAAAGTTTCTTTTGTTAAATGGAAGATTATATTGGAGTAGACACAATAATGGCCTTTGCTATGTACACCAAATTAAGACCCTGTGAGCTGAAGATGTCTGCCTGTCAAAAAAGCTAAATGATTTTCTGCTGTTGGCAGATGAGTCATTTTCTAATTCGTACAAATCAGTTCAATGTGCCGCAACGGTACGCTTTGCATGAATGAAACTTGCCTCGAAATAGCCTGATTGTTTATAAGATGGTTTTTGGTTTAAAGTCAACATAAAATGCTGCTTGCAACCCATTTTAACTGAGGGAAACCAAGGCATGAAATGGGACAAATGTAGGGCGGGATGACCAGAATGGAGCCAGATGGTTGGAGGAAAGGGGTTGAAAAGCAAGAGAGATTCACAACATCATCCAAAAAGTGATGCAATAAGAGGAGGAAATTATTTTGATGAAAGATTATGCAGAATTTTAGTTAAAATAATGTGCCACAATAAATTCATGATAAGTCCAAGAACGTGCATTAAGGAAGTAAACAATTGTGAAAAAGAACTGTAATTGTATTGATTGTGCAAATGTAGTGCACTGCCAATATTAAAATTATACAGATTTTTTTAAAAGTCTACATCCAGATAATATAATATTCCATACGAAATATTAAAGAGAGACACTTCCGTGACTGTTTATTAACTCATTTAAGTATAATTTTAAAGTGCACTTTATAATAATGTCAGATTGCAATACTTATTTTAAAGTGCATCTCAATTTTTTTTTATTGTTTTAATGTTTTATCACACTTTAAAGTACACATTTTGATGTGTTGACTAAAATAATAACGCATATATAAGGTACTTGATTATAATTTTACCTGTGCTGTGATATTTGATGTTAAATATTAATATTCAATATATATATTTTTAGTGATATTTTCATATTATTTTATTGATATTTTAAATGTGTAATTTGCAATATAAATTAGGTTAGGGTTAGGGTTAACCCGAACCCTAATATATTTTACCATAACTGTTTGTCAGTACATTTAACAGGATGCTTTAACCATATTTCAAATACAATACAAGTATTATAAAATTACATATAAATATGTATTTCAATATACAGATGGTGTTTCCTGCTTGACATTTCTGCCTGCCACACCTCCTCCAGTGCACCTTTTGGGTCAGCTGCAGGGTCATCAGCTGGTGCCACCGTTCATGGACGTTTCGCCCCCTATCCAGTACGTCTCCCAGTGGGGGGGCAGTGGCTTATTGGGACGTCTCCCCGCCACCCCCTGCAGCTGCTCTCACTGGGGTACCGAGCCCCAATTCCTGTCCCTCCTCCTTAGCCACAACCAGTAGCTTGCCTTCTCTGCCTCCTCCGCCAGCTCCTTGATGGCTCTCCTCAGGCTTACCCCAGTTGTCCCAGCAGCTCGAAGGAGCTGGATTGCGGATTTTCCCAAGAAGCCCCTGCATCCAACTTCCACGGGATGGATGGTTGCGGTCCATCCCCCGTCTCTGCACGCCGCCAGATCAGAGTACTTGAGCCGCTTGAACTCGTACGCCGCTGGTATTCCCTCTTCCCATGGCACAGTCAGCTCAATAATGAGGGCCTTCTTGGCCGCTGTGGCCCACACCACAGCATCTGACCTTAATGTTGTCTGAGTGATCTCTGTTGGGAAGATAAGCTGGGTGCCCAGGTCAACACGCATCTTCCAGAGAGAGAAACACATACGCAGGTTGTTAAAATACTTGGCTATGATGGTAATTACACATGCTGGAATGTGGAAGAATTCCAACGCAAACTCAACCAGTTTATGTGGTACTGAACCATAAGCGTTCGCCAAGTCAAGCCACACCACATGAAGTTCGCTCTTCTCTCTTTTGGCACGTTGTATCTGCTCCCAGATCACGTATGTGTGTTCAATACATCCTGGAAAACCTGAGAGCCCTGCCTTTTGACAATTTGTGTCGATGTAGTGGTTGCTGCTAAGGAAGCTGGTCATCCTTCTTGCCAAAACTGAGAAGAACATATTCCCTTCCACGCTCAGCAAGGCAATGCTCCTGAACTGATTAATGGTCATGGAATTCCGCTCCTTAGGAATGAAGATTCCAACTGCCTCTTGCCACTCAGCTGGAATGGATTGGTTCTTCCACACAACCTGCATGAGCTTCCACAAGATCTTCGTCACTTGTGGACAGTTCTTGTACGCCTTGTATGGGAGCCCGTTTGGGCCTCGTGCTGAGACTGATCTGGCCTTTTTTATATATAGTCTTATGTAATTAAGTGAAAAATCTCAAGTTTAACTAATTGCATTTAATATTAATGTAATGCATTTTCATTTTTAATGCAATAACACACAATTAAGCATCTGATAACAATACACTAATTTACACTTAATATTATTTTACAGTATTTTCATAATAAGTACTCATTTTAGAAGTATGCTAAAGTGTACATCTAAGGGATTAGATGCAAAATTATGCAAAATGTGTGTTTTTAAGCAGGTTTTTCAAACAACGTGCACATTCCCATCAAAGAAATAAACCCGAATGCGGCCCAGTAAAGTTTCTTACAGCTGTGCCTTGGTAAATGCATGTCCTTTTGTTGCATTATTAAATAACCCTTTGAGTTATGACCTTTACCCTCACATGGGGCTTGGTTTACACTCAGGCATATTAGAGGACAGCCCATGGGTGATATGAGACCTGCGATACATAGAGAGCATCATTAATAAAAACAGTAAGGGAGGCAACCGCTGCCAAGATAGCACTCAGAGAGACTGAGGCTAAATCCGGTTTCATATTATCATTGCACATCCCAGGCACGGATGAAAGGGAACCCTCCTTTAAATGGGAGTGAGATGGATCCTTTGGCATAAAGGACCACTTGGGACCAGAGACAATGAAAGCAATTACAGGTTTACAGCGCTGATATTCTGCAAGTCATTCTAAGTTAATGCTGGGGAGGGAGGGAAGATGAGGTGAGGGAAGATGACCTGTGACGGAAGGTACTGTAGCATATGATGGGGGAGCACGAGAAACTTGTTTACAGCCACACTGGGCTGTGCTTTCTAGATTTACAAAACAACCAAAGCGGCGCTGTGGCTAGACCGCTCTTTCCCAGCCCTAGTGAAATGGTAGGCGTTAAATAAATGTATGCAACAAAGGAGCATGGGAAGCAGTGGATTAAAGACATGGGGGACTTGTATTAATATAAGACGTGAACAGCCCACACACTTCAGTCGGGACTAGCAGTCTGGAACAATAACTGCAGGGGATTAACTGCGAAAAAGGCCTTCGGAAGGAAACCGTTTGACCAAACTAATTAAGTTAAAAGTAGGGGGGAAATAAATAAATTACTCGATTGAGAGCCATTCGCTTTAAAAATGTCAAGATTGTGTGAGCAGTCTGAAAACAGAGAGAGGGCACTGATATTTCATGCTAATGCCAACAAATTGAATCCCCATTATTCTAGCAAGTAAATAAAAAAAGTTTTATAATATGGCAAAGACAATCTAGTCGAGAAATATATTGGCTTTCCTCTCTAAAATTGTATCTTTTTTTAAGAAAGAAAGACAGAAAGAAAGAATAAAGGGGAAAACAATTTTATATATATATATATATATATATATATATAATTCTATATCTGTAGAATTTCTGGAGGACTCAGTCTCCATGACAACGGCAGACACCGAGTAATACTATGTGGTAAGTTGTTACCTCCAGTTCGTTTTCATCAAAAATCTTTATCAAGTCAATGAGAATGAGTTCGGTGAAACCCTGTGAAACAGATATGTGAAACATGATCAAATCATTGCATGTCAATATAGCATGTTTAGCTATAAGGAATTATCTAACTTCTGCTACTACCTAGTGGCAATAGCTGGAACTACAGATAACTTTTTATTGTGTGGGGGATTTGATCATGTACCTCCAAAAAGGCGTTCATCTGTTTCTGGACCCGGTTCACAAACCGCCACTGAATCACCAGGCTGTGCAGAAAAAAACAACAACAAAAAAACAAAGATTTTGTTGGTATAAGATGCTATATGTAGTAATTTACAAGTAGAGCAAGAGAGCAACTCACTCTATGTATTCTTTTTTGTTGTCATTGGTTACAACCATATCTGATCCGCTTGGCTTTAAATCCACCTGATATGTCTATAAATATAAAACATTTTACAATAAAAAAGCTTGTTACATGAGGTCATTATAACATTCCAAGTAATGGCATTCATTTCTTTATCCATTAAAACAAAATATTCTCCATTTATATGTATGTTTTGGTTCAGTTATCTTCTTTGGTTTCACTAATGCTATGGGAAATTGTATCGAAACCACAACAACACACACTGAGCCCAGATGTCTTCTAATGTATTATTTCTGGCAACCGGAGGCCATGTTCTACAGTTTAATCTGGGGTCATTTGAGATATCACTGTAGAAAAGGAGTAAAAAATACTTTGTCAAATTAAAGTAAGCGGCATGCAACAAAATGACTTTTCCTTGAGCATTGTCGTCACGCTCTGTCAGAGAGGCAAATCAAATCACAAGCCAGATGAAACCTGCTCATGCGTTTGCACTGATGGCTATTTGAGCTCTGCTTAGATAATTAGCCAACTTAACAGCACAATAGTGTATTAGCATCTACCACCACATAATTACCAAGACAACCTGACTATAACATTTATTAACACTCCCTAAACTCATTATCATAAGAAAAAAAAGTCAAATTTTTGCAATTAAAAGTGACCACACGCCATCTGCATATGTAGAAGCTAAATATCTGGCCTTGTAACTAACAAGTAGAAGATTCAAACTCCAGAAGGATCAATCAGTGGATTGCCACGATGTCCTTGATCAAGATACTTAAACTCAGTTCACTCCTGAGCAGTGGTGTATAAAGTACCTGAAAGCCATACTCAAGTAAAAGTACAGATATCTTACCAGAAAATGACTTTGGTAGAAGTTGAAGTCACCGTTTAGAATATTACTCAAGTAAAAGTCTTAAAGTATGTGATATTTATTGTATTTAATGCAGTTACAGATGCATAAATAGGCCTAATATTTTGTTTTTAACATAAAACGTTGAATACTGATATTTGAAATAATTTAAAACATGAGAAAAATAGTCGAAATGTGAAATTAAAACCGCCAGTAAGTGACTGTTAATGCGTGAGTCATTGAGATTCAACCGATTCATTCAAACGACTGATTCATTCAGAAACAAAGCATTTGACTGTGTTAATGAGTGAATCACTGAATCATATTCAACCAATTAGTTCAAAAAGTTGATTCTTTCAATAAGTAAACACCATCCATTGCTCAGAGACGCTCCAGACAGTGGAGTATAATCTTTGTTTGGAACTTAAAACCGCCAGTAAGTGACAGCAAGTGACTGTTAATGCGTGAGTCATTGAGATTCAACCGATTCATTCAAACGACTGATTCATTCAGAAACAAAGCATTTGACTGTGTTAATGAGTGAATCACTGAATCATATTCAACCAATTAGTTCAAAAAGTTGATTCTTTCAATAAGTAAACACCATCCATTGCTCAGAGACGCTCCAGACAGTGGAGTATAATCTTTGTTTGGAACTATTTTCGTTAGCGAAATTGAGCAAAAACAAGCAATATTATGTCTAAAATGTTTGTCACTTACTGCATTACTGAACTTGTATAAAATGATTATTAAATGTGTTCATGCTGATATCTGCAGAAAAACGGTAGGCTACTCTTTGTGTGATATAGATTAAGTTAACTATATTAAATTATATAAATATAAAAAGCACACAGAAGCATTTTTGCAGTCTACAATTTAGAATGCCTGGAATTTTGAGTTTTAACCCTCTAAGCGCCAAAATCGCAAAATTGCGACAAGACGTCATACTTAATAAAATAGACTGTAGTTCCTAATATAGTGTAATATCTCATTTGTATTCCCTACCACTAGATGGCAGACAAGTAGTACTTAGATTCTAGACCAAAATTACATCACGTTCCTATTCAGATTTCCTAAAAGAATTTGCAGATTTCCTCTCAGACCTATTGGTTACTGCTGATAAAGTGCTAATTGTCGGAGATTTTAACATTCACGTTGATAATACAAATGATGCATTAGGACTTGCGTTTACTGACTGAATAAACTCTTTTGGAGTGTAGAGGCAGCAGGGGTAGGAGAAATAGGGCTGGAAGTAGCATTAGCTGCCCCAAAGAGGTGGGAGTGGCCGCGGTAAACGTGGCCGTGCTGTGCGTGGGATAGCCGGGAGACGTGGGAGAGGCAGCAGGGGTGATTTGGATCTAAATAGGGCTGGAAATAGCGATGACAATGGTGGCTGTGTTTATTTGAGAAATTAAGAAGTGTATCAGGACTGGATCAAACGCTTTGAT
>NW_015629204.1:110713-152630 GCF_001515625.1 Sinocyclocheilus rhinocerous
TAACTTGCAAACGCCAGACCACTGATTCGTCAAACCTGCTTTCCTGCAGTCCTTGTTCTTCTGACTATTTTGTAGTAAGTAACGAATATGCTTCGGGGAAATGTATCAGAGTAAAAGTATACATTTTAATTAGGAAATGTAGTGGAGTAAAAGTAAAAGTTGGCAGAAATATAAAAACTCAAGTAAAGTATATATACTCCCAAAAAATACTTAAGTACTGTAACGAAGTATTATTACTTCGTTACAATACACCACTGCTCCTGAGGGACTGTCCCTTTGATAAATAATAAGTATTTATTTGGTTAAACACATCAGCTGAATGGCTAATTACTCCTTAGGGAAAGAAATTAACGATTCAGTTTAACGATTCCATTTTCAGTACATTCCAATGAAATATTATTTTAGTACTTAAGGTGGAAACACCAGATGTGTGTGTGTGCCAATTTGGATATAACCAAAAGTCAAGACTGAGTCAGGGTCAACTAATTGAGTAACTGTTCTGATTGATTCGTTGGATAAGACTGATTTGCTTCAGACAGATTAGACTGAGTCATTTATTAGAATGAATCTGCTAGTCAATCAGACTCTACTGGTCACTGCGAAACCAGATAGATCAATGCAATAGAAAGATGTTTATTCGTTGTCTCTGCATTATTTCACAACAGCCAGTCTTTCTCTCTCATCACATTCAAGTACAACTCAGATAAAACATTTATTTTAACAGTGGAAAAATGCAGATGTTCAAGAAACGGATAACCTGTTCTCAATTCCCAACCCTTCAAATTACTAAATGTATATATCTTAGCTGATAGTGACGATGGTACACTTCACACAAGATATACATCTACTGGGATGAAAACAACTTACAGTCCTAGCATCTCTCATCTCCTGTACTTTGCTCCATGAGCCCATGCATCTGGACTGCCATTGTATCAACACACAGTCTTGACCATACAACAGCCATCTGGAGCTTTCGCCTAAGTCTAATTGACACGCTCATTAGGAAGTAATGTCACAGAGAACATTCTGGAAAGGAGAACCATGGAACCAATGGCTGCGGCGTGTTTGGCAGGAAACAGGCAGCCGTCCATTCGTCCCCCATGCCAGAGGAATCCACAAGCAACCCATCTGGACTAAACTATTCCGCTGTGCAGCGATAGCCTTCAAATCGTTCATTCGTTTAACCACCATAATTCGCTTGCTTGTTAAAATGTATTGGGATATTTTGCGGTGCAGAGATAATGCAGAATATTCCACAACAACTGCCTGAGTTGAATTGGAAATTGGCAAGGCGCACCTGGCATGCGTGACATGGCAATCGACACATTAACCCTGAATTATGCAGTGGGATGCACAGAATATTTGCAGATATAAACAGCCACATGCATGCAGCTGGCACGAATTAAGAGGAAACAACATATGCAAGGTTTCTGAGAATAAGAATTACTCTAGAATAGAACAGAGCACTAAGCCCTTACGACAAACTTTAAAGTAAGGCTGATGAAACGCACACAAGACCTTGCGAGAAAGCGAAAGTCTAAGACAACCATTTCAGATCAAATTTAGCATCTTGTGCATTGTCTGGATACACATTTTCTCCCAGATGCATTAGACTGATTGATGGCACTCTCTTCTCTGGGCTTGATTTCCTTTGAACTTAATGGCATAAAACTACTCCATTTGTGTACAAAACAGAATAAAATCACCTTTCATGCAGCTGTCTTGTTTTACAGTAGCTTTGAAGGTAGACTTACACCAATGCACAAAACAGACAGTATATGTGAAGCATACCCTGTTTCCAATTGCAAAATAAACTTTTCACCTACACCTTTAACATTGCCTTCAAATGATGAAAACCTCCAACTGTCAGCATTAAGGGTAGTGTGTTGTTAGTGGCAGCTTCTTTCAACAATGTAAGCTTTGACTTTGAAATAATTCCGATCCCGAATCCAGGCTCTTAGCGCTCATAGGCAGTCGGATTCCAGATGTTTTGTTTGTAATAATGTGATTTTAATTACCGTCCCTGAAGTGTGATAGTTTAAACTGGGCATCAGTCGACTGATCCGTGTGTTCATCCGATAGACCCTTTTCTATCCCATGAGCAGGGCCACAGTAAGCAATTGTCTAGGACATCCAAAGCCAACAAAAGGTCCAGTTGTTCCAAATTTTTCAGCTGCCCTGCCCATGAGGCCAGGTAAGAAAATTTGTGAATAGTACACTGTCAGAAAAACCCTGGCAGTACCCTCAAAAGGATAACCCCTAAAAGGTGCACATCGGTGCCTGAAAATGGCAATATGTATACTTATACTTTTTGGGTAAATAAGGTTACTGTCCCAGTGACAAGCTGTTTTAAACCTCAGGCTACAATTTTTGCTAATTTTTGGCTGACAGTGTAGAGAACATACTTTTTTAAAGACATTCTGGCAGTATGCAATTTCGGATGCAGCTCTAAAAACTTCCAGGCAGGTGTGTTGAAGCAGGTTGTACACTCTGTGAGAAGGTGACCCACCAAGACTGGATGCCCCTGGTCTAACTATGTGCTTCACAGGGCCGGATCATGGTCTCTTGACACCCCTGATGGCCCTAGTGAACAGCTAATATTGTATGTGCCCAGGCGCCCTAATGGTCATCCTATATTTTATATGCCAAAAGTACCCAAAGTATATGCCCCATTTAGATGTCCCTGGTAGCTTGAGGCTCCGGGCAATAACTTGGCCCATAATGTAGTCCTATTCAACAAGTGAGATTAACAAGATAATTTTCCATGCACTCAGTAATTTTATTCAGATTCCTTCAATTATTTAATTGACATACTGTGACCTTTAACCAAACTTACTGTGGTAATCTGAAGTGTCCACAGTCAGAACTTTATAATACTAGCTTTAAGTAAACGACTTAAAATAGAGTTGCACATATTTACAGGACAAATATTCCTAAATGCGGCAGTGGACAGAAGTGAGATAAAAGAATGCCCAGTGCCTTAAACAATAAAACCTGTATCTCTGAAAGCTGTGAAACGATGACTTGTCTTTAATCTAGCCCACAAGTGTACAATCTTCCTGTAGAATTGACGTCCAGCCTTAATTAAACACACTGAACCAGCTACTTAAATGACCACTGAAATTCTTAAGTGTTCATCCGATAGACCCTTTTCTATCCCATGAGCAGGGCCACAGTAAGCAATTGTCTAGGACATCCAAAGCCAACAAAAGGTCCAGTTGTTCCAAATTTTTCAGCTGCCCTGCCCATGAGGCCAGGTAAGAAAATTTGTGAATAGTACACTGTCAGAAAAACCCTGGCAGTACCCTCAAAAGGATAACCCCTAAAAGGTGCACATCGGTGCCTGAAAATGGCAATATGTATACTTATACTTATACTGGGTAAATAAGGTTACTGTCCCAGTGACAAGCTGTTTTAAACCTCAGGCTACAATTTTTGCTAATTTTTGGCTGACAGTGTAGAGAACATACTTTTTTAAAGACATTCTGGCAGTATGCAATTTCGGATGCAGCTCTAAAAACTTCCAGGCAGGTGTGTTGAAGCAGGTTGTACACTCTGTGAGAAGGTGACCCACCAAGACTGGATGCCCCTGGTCTAACTATGTGCTTCACAGGGCCGGATCATGGTCTCTTGACACCCCTGATGGCCCTAGTGAACAGCTAATATTGTATGTGCCCAGGCGCCCTAATGGTCATCCTATATTTTATATGCCAAAAGTACCCAAAGTATATGCCCCATTTAGATGTCCCTGGTAGCTTGAGGCTCCGGGCAATAACTTGGCCCATAATGTAGTCCTATTCAACAAGTGAGATTAACAAGATAATTTTCCATGCACTCAGTAATTTTATTCAGATTCCTTCAATTATTTAATTGACATACTGTGACCTTTAACCAAACTTACTGTGGTAATCTGAAGTGTCCACAGTCAGAACTTTATAATACTAGCTTTAAGTAAACGACTTAAAATAGAGTTGCACATATTTACAGGACAAATATTCCTAAAATGTATTAAGCTTGATCTCTCACACAGGTTGGGTTCATGTCCTCATAAGCAAAGCTCTATTATATTCCCTTCCAAATATGGTTCTACTTTTGGAGGAATAACGCTGTGGATATGTCATTCCACTTTTGGCTGCCTTTGTGCTAACCTTATCCCTTGGATTTTCTCCTCCGTGTTTGGCCCTAACCGAGACCTTTTCCAAAAATGAATTCAGCTGAAGGGCCTGATGACCTTTTACAATAGAGCGAGCCATGAGACATTAAAACCAGGCATCTGGTGGAAAGGGTACCGCTTTCGCGCATTCTGGGTTCTTGTGATTACGCCGATATACTGCATATTACAACAACGCCAAGAAGTGACATTTCTGGTTGGATGTGATGCCAAGTCACAAAACGTGGCGAATTTAATCGAACAATGTGGAGACAAGGGTTACTTTTCAATTTCATAAGAAACTGAACATTTCCTCTACGCTTTAGTGCAAAAAAAAAAATAAATGTTTATTCTCAGTTGTGGAGTGCTGTAGTAGCTTTTGTAAACTCTCAAGGACGGTCCACCTTACGGATGAAGGAAAATCTCTGGCACAGTAATTAGAATTGTTCCAAAGGCCAATCATTTGAAGGGGGTGGCTGGATAAAGCATAATCATTATTGCACATTTAAACCAGCAGAGACACATATCAGGTTTCTTATCTATCTGCTGGTTGAATTAGAATCTAAGCATATTTACCATATTAACAACATTGGGAACTAGTTTAACCCAAGGGGTGAGGGTTTGACGGGTTAGCATATATGCTAACTTGTCCTTGCTGATAGATGCCATAAGTACACCATTCTTGAGGACAAAAGCATCATTCTTTTTACACCCTTGGAACTTTGGATTTACAATGTTAATAACTGTAGAAACATATAACCACACTCTCTAAAAAGGGTCCAATAATAGCCATTCTAAAGTACTTGTGTAAATCGCAAATATTTTATTACATTATAGTTGTTGTTTTGCCAATGATCGATTTTATTTGGAGAGCTCTTGAAAGTGTAAAATGAACATCAGTATTTCTTCGATTTCTTCGTAATTCACCTGTGAGTGATTTGCCCATGAGCAAAGATGGCAGCAAGGAGGTTGCGTACTTCTGGTGGGTCCAGAGTAGCTGTCATCGAGATGAATGGGAATGGTAATGGATGGCTTTCTCCAGGTATAATAACCTCCTTGGTTTAACCCTGTTCCTATTATCAACTCCCCACTTTTAATTAATGCCAACCCTAATGCAAATGCGATGTAAAGGAACTGCTGATGTACAAAGTGGATTGCTAAACTGCACAGCATTTTTCACAAGCCAGCTCGGTCTCGATTTGAGGGAACTGTCGTCCCCTATCTGGTTGATGGACGTGTGTGTCAGACTTATTTACTGGTTGGCGCGTGGAGCTATCCTAACGGCTGATGCTGTTGAGCCGAGGCAGGCGTCCAGCATCTGCGGACCGCACGGTAGAAGGGATATCTTAATCATGTAGGCACAAAATCGAAATCAAGGCTCAAACTGAGAGGGTCATTACATTAGGATGACTTTACTTTATGTTGCGGCATACTGTAGTTTGTTGTGCTCTTTTTGGGTGCAAACAACATTAGTAGGATGTCTTAACAATCGAAATAAGCAATTGGTACTTTACCTCTTCATGTCAAATGACAACTGGCAGAATGACTGATGTGTTATTTTCCCCAAAGAGATCTCAGGGTTATCCTGTTTAAATTATGAAAAAAATCCATGGCTCTGTTTTCCTTTGTAAACACTTGTATCACAGACTCAAAAGCTGATTGCAATGCAACACCAACTCTTTCTTACACCTTCTCCCACACAGACTCATCTACACAGCAGATCCTATCATGTCTGCAGGGCAAGACAGTTTTTACACTGCTTTGGAATCGATTATTGATAGTGTTGGTTGTGTTTTATTTGGCAGCAAGGCTTTTCCTCCTCAGCAGGAGGAGAGGGGGAGCGATAAGAGGGTTTGGGAGGGGAGGCGGCCACTCAGAATAGGAAATAGATCCATTGAGCTGGTCAGAGTTTGCTGGATTTGGAAGTTCTGGAGGTGGAGGCGCAGTTATGACTGGAACAAACAGAGCGGCGAAGGGAGACGGTGGTCATGTTGAGGTTTACAGAAAGAGATGGAGAGACACTTGGGATAGAGAGATAAATGGGTAATGACTTTAGGGTAGTGTGCTAACACCTCAGAGCTGGGTTAAAAAAGAAGATTTTTGTGTTGTGTGCCCCAAAAACTAATAGATAATGTTTAAGTAGTTGTAATCAGTTTGAGATTGTATGAAGACCGTCTTAATTATGTTATCCACAATGATTCTTTATGTAATACACTTAACAATCCTGAAACTTATGTCTGTCTTGAAACGCGTGTCTGTCTTTCTTGAAAGTTCAAATTTTTTTAATACCTTATGTACAGAGAATTTTTTTCCCCCCTACTTTCTTATTTTTACCAATATCTGCTCCATAAAATTTACCCATAAAATGTACATTCTATGCATAAAATCGTTTTTTTATTTGTTTTTAGATTTGTTTAAGGGTATCTATACAAAAAAAAAAAAAAAAAATAATAATAATAAAATAAAACTTTATATATACACTACTGAAGTTTGGGGTCTGCAAGTTTTTTTTTTTTCTTAATTCCTTTAATTCAGCAAGGTTGCATTAAAATGATCAAAGGTGACAGTAATTGACTATTAAATTGTAAACAATAAACACATATAATAAACAAAAATATATTTTAAGTAAATGCTATTTTTTTTGTTCTTCCTATTTATGAAGGAATCCAGATTCCACCAAACCAATCAATCAATCAATCACAGTCTCCACAAAAACATTAAAAATATTATCAACAAAAAATGTTTGAACATGAGTATACGTTGATAAAAATAAAATAAAATATAAAATAAAATAAATACATAAAACAGCCCCTTTTAAATGGCTGTGGTAGAAAAGAAGATTTTTGCTGTCAGATGGTACTTACAACATCTACCAGCCAGGGCTAACTGACCCATGCTAATCTCTAGCATAAGGTCGTAAAGATGATTGACTTTTTTAATTGAAAAGCGTTCCCTACAGTCGCTATGTTGAGTGTTGCAATTTCCCCTTTTCATACTTCAACAAGTCTCCAGCTCATGTCTAGTTATCATGCTAATGTTACTCTCTGCTTCACAGGCAAACACACACAGTCATGTACACGCATACACATACTCAAATTCCTAGCACACACACAAACAGCCGTCCTAACGACCATCTACATCACGCGTGTTCATATTTGCTGCAGAGTTCACAGACAGCCTCTCAAGTTTAATGACGCGTAGCAACAGGATCGAGAGAGGATGAGGGGGGTCACGGCACTAATGTCCGTACACATCGCCAGAGGATCAGAGACTTCCAGACAAAGGACATCAGAGAAAGCCTCTCTCTCCACAAGCACATTTCTAACCTCTTATATCCTCAAAGAAACCCATTCACAACTATTTCTGCCGCGATTCCAGTTCTCTAAATGGAAGACATTTTGGACAGATATGACGGATACAACCAAAATGCTGATGGCAACCTATAAATTGTCTCCTCAAATGCATTGTCTTCCAAATCCCTTAGAGATCTGTCCTTTGCTATCATATCACATGATGTGGTTTCCTGCAGTACAGCACATATATTTTCATAAGGCAATGATTAATTGAATGTATTGAAATAATTGAATGATTGCAAATCACCCCTAACCACATGACTGAAATGGTCAAATACATCAGTATTCAACTATCCCTGCCCACTGGCTTGTCAGCGTAACCTGATTTTTGGATATTTATGCAACAAACACAAGATTATTTCCCGTAGCTCTTCGTGTTCGGTAATGGAAAATGCCATATTTTTGTATTATCTTTAATATGCGGCTTTTATGGCTCCTAATAATATTGAAGGCCTTGCTAGAATTTGTCTAATTTCGTAATGTTCAGCATGATTACCTAAATACAATCAGAACATGTAAAAACTGAGCGATGACCAAAGCTATTGCACATTCACAATGCATCTTACTGCTTTGTGTTTCACAAAGAGAAAGTTCTTTCAGCGGAGAGAATGGCAAGTTATACTTGACGGGATAACAGTGCTTCATCTCACTCTGTTTTTACATCTGATGGAGTTCCACACTCCTATGACTACTTATTTCATAGAACATATCAGTAAATTTTCAGATTTCCCTGAGTGCTCATATATGCATAATGAAAGTGCATGTAGATGAGTGCTGTCAAGCTGTAAAAATGTCAAAGAAGTATAAAAATGTAGAAAAGTATGTCATACTGTACAGCTTCGGAACGACTTGAGGGTCAGTAAAGGATGACAGTATGGTAATTTTTCAGGTGAACTACTCCTTTTAACTGCCTTTTTTATGGGGTGGGGTGGAAGGGGTTTACTAACTTGCCTACTATTAATTGCATTTTAATAATTTGCCACTAATTTACCTTTCACTCTTCCCCTTTTTTGGTAAAATGTAAACGTTTTCCTCACATCAATACTGACTAGAAAATGATAGTAAATACTTTTAATTACTAATAGCAGTGCTTATTTCTATGAAAGCAAGGGATTGTGGGTATACCACAGGTCATGGTGGCACCAAACATCAGAAATAGTGGAGTGACACACACACACATACACACAGAGAGAGAGAGAGAGAGAGAGAGAGAGAGAGAGCATATTGCAAAAGAAAACAAATAGTGGAGTGAGACTCCAGCCCTTAAGGAGCAGCACTTAAGTAATTAATGTTTGAAATTGCTCAAGTTCAGCATGGAGACTCCCAAGAGAGCCAGTATCAGTCAGTCAAATACACACACACGCAAACCACACAGAAAAAAAGGTGAGAAAAGAGGAGACCAGTTCTATTCCTCATACGATATCTGCTAGATTTGCATTATCCACTTGTTTTCTTGCAGTACACTTTAAGACAATCAAATTGTGATCAATACACTGATAAAATGTATCTAATCACATCAATACTAGAAAATGATAGTAAATACTTTTAATTACTAATAGCAGTGCTTATTTCTATGAAAGCAAGGGATTGTGGCTATACCACAGGTCATGGTGGCACCAAACATCAGAAATAGTGGAGTGACACACACACACACATACACAGAGAGAGAGAGAGAGAGAGAGAGAGAGAGAGAGAGAGAGAGAGAGAGCATATTGCAAAGGAAAACAAATAGTGGAGTGAGACTCCAGCCCTTAGGGAGCAGCACTTAAGTAATTAATGTTTGAAATTGCTCAAGTTCAGCATGGAGACTCCCAAGAGAGCCAGTATCAGTCACGCAAATACACACACACGCAAACCACACAGAAAAAAAGGTGAGAAAAGAGGAGACCAGTTCTATTCCTCATACGATATCTGCTAGATTTGCATTATCCACTTGTTTTCTTGCAGTACACTTTAAGACAATCAAATTGTGATCAATACACTGATAAAATGTATCTAACGTGAAGTTTCTAAAATCGTCACTTTTGTTGTTGTTTCTAATTAATAACTTTTTTGTAACATGTTTATTATTAATATTATGTAATAGGTTGTTTGTTATTGTGTATACAAATATAAATGTCAGAAAAACTTGTATTCACATCTCTATTGATTTATATTTTAATATTTAGATTCATATTTGAGTTAGTGACTATTTTAGGATTGTATATTGTTTATTAATGCTTTATTAATGAGTAATTATACAGTTATTACATATACAAAAATAAGCTTTTTACTATTATCAATCATGCTAAACAGTTAAACTAAATGTATCTAATTTTATAAAGAATGCACCTCAAAATTTGGAAGTGACTAAATTTTACTAGTTACTACTCTGAAAAGATCAGTTTTCTTTAGCAGGTCTCATGAACACTTCCCTTAATCTGGTCAGACAAATAAATATCCTTGTCCAAACTTGGTCAGCTTCTCAAATGAACACTTTCAAAATTACACACAGCAAGAAAAACTGGATCATCCATTTCTTTTTGTCATTGAATTGGTTCTTGTTACAGGTTTAATGAGCACTCTAAACTCTTGTCTTTATCATCAAGAGCTTTAGTGAAACACCTGGCTGTAGTCTTTGAACCCTCTCAAATGAGACTGAAGGGACTCTTCAAACTGTCAGCAGTAATGCCACACGCCTTACTGTTCCTAAACCTTTCCGTAATGGATTTCTTTCACATTTTCAGCTTAAGCATGGCCACTAAACTAGATGCAGCCTTCAGCCAGACAGGCTACTCTTCTCTCACTGTCCCTTCTCTTAAAGATAAATTGAGGTGGAACGTCCACCGGCACAACGTCAGTTTAGGATGCCAGCTCATTTTTCAGTGGAACTGAGAATCAGACAATGACTGAATATTAAGAGTGCAGATAAATACAGTCCCTTATGACAACACAGACAATTACTGTACTGAGGGAACAAAGGACGGCAGCGAGGCAGTTATAAGCAGATCTGCTCTCATCAGTCCCAAAAAGGTGAGTGTTATTATTGAATAAGACTTTATCTATTTGTTTTACTTAATGCTATTTAAAAATGCAAATGAGCAGACTTTTATTCCAAATTTGAATACCCTTACACAACAGCTTGATTATGTTGTGGCCCTTGTAGCTACAATGCATGAGCAGTGGTGTTTTTGTGGGTGTCACAAGGTCAAATCCAGTGACATTTCCCAAACTTGTTTCCTGCCATCTTGCTACTATCTGCTTCAAGAAAGTGGCAAAAAAAAGCCATGGAATATTAAATAACTAGATCTAGCAAATGAGGCTATTGCAGGGGTCTCCAACCCTTCTCCTGGAGAGCAACTGACCTGCAGAACTTGCTTAGCTGGTTCAGGTGTATTTGATTGAGTTTGGAGCTGAAATCTGCAGAATGGTAGCTCTCCAGAAGCTGGGTTGAAAACCCCCATGATAGAGGCTACGGTCTTTAGAGTCCTTGTTAGCGCGCCCGCCTTTCATGCTTGTTGACGCTGGTTCAAGTCCCTCTTGGAGTGGAGTAGGACCAGTTAAATTGGTGCTGGGATCTAGTTGAAAGTGAGGTTTAGTGGGGTGAGTATAACAGAGGCCAGCTACTAAGGGCTGTGCTGGTAAACCTTACTTACCTGACTTTAAGAGGCACACTAGAGGCTTCAGTCTTTAAAGTACTTGTTAGCATGCCTGCCTCCTATGCCAGTTGATGCTGGTTTGAATCCCACTCAGAACCATGCAAATAGGACTAGTTACATTGGTGCCGTGACCCGGATGGTAGTGAGTCATAGGGATTGAGTGTAAAGGAGGCCACCTAGTAAGACCATACTTCCCTGGCTTCAAGTGGCACACCAGAAACTGCATTCATTTGAGTTATTTTTAGCCACCTGTCTCCTATCCCAGTTGATGCTAGGAACAGTGAATTCTCAGTTGAATCCCACTTAGAACAGTACGAGAAAGACTAGTTAAATTGGTTCCGTGACCCGGATTGGAGTAAGGTTTTAGGGGATGAGTGTAATGGAGGCCAGGTAGTAAGAACAGTGCTGGTAAACTTCAACTTTCTTGCCTCAATAAGCACACTAGAGGCTGCATTCATTTGAATTCTCACTAGCTACCTGTCTCTTATCCCAGTTGATGCTAGTTTGAATCCCACTTGGAACAGCTCGAGAAGGACCAGTTAAATTGGTGCCGTGACCCAGGTGGGAAGTAAACTTTAGGGAGGTGAGTATAACAGAGGGCCAACAAGTTAGAGCTGTACAGGTAAACCTCACTTCACTGACTTTAATTGGTGCACTAGTCTTTAGAGTCTGTGTTTTATATACCTGCCTCCTATGCCGGTTGAAACTTGTTCCAATCCCATTCAAAATGGTGTAGTATCAGGTAGTATCAGGTAATAACAAGAAGTGATTCAGATCGGAATAAGGTTTAGGGAGGTGAGCTGCGAAGTGCTCTGCCAGTAAACCTCACTTATCTGACCCCAAAGAGCACACTAGTGCCTAATGCTAAAGGCTGAGGCCTTTAGAGTGCTTGTTAGCGCGCCTGCCTCCTATGTCAGTTGACACGGATCCCACTCGGAGCCGTGAATGTAGAACCTTGCCTTTTCAAAGTCACTGTCACAATACTAGAGTGTTGTGGGAGGTTTCCAGAACACTGCAATGGTCCTATGGGTGTTTTTCAGCATGTTGCAATTCCGTTGCAAGGGTGTTTGGATGGTTGCTACCTTAAGTGGTTGTGTACTGGCAAAAGTCAAAAGTCAAAAGATTTCAGTCCACCTCCAAATGTTTGATTTATTTCTAAGCACCTGTCCCCCCTTAAATGAGACTTTCTTTTGCTAGTTTCATCATCCGCCAAGCAAAAAATCATACATTTATTTTTGACAAGTGGTGTGGTTTGAGGTATCATGTCATATCTGTAACACAAACATTGCAGGATTGAAGTTGAATTTCTTATGGCTGGAGTTTTGTTCAAATACCTACTCTAAGTACGAGTGAAAGAAAGTGATGTTTGCCTCAGTGAGCACCTCTAAAACTGCTAGACTATATAATCTCAACTACATATCCACTGAAAGATGACAAGATTAAACCTGCTAGACAATCATCGGCACCTCCATTCGAATTTCATCACGTCTTCCGTAGACGACATGACATGTTGCGCGAACGTTGTTTTGCAATTTTTCCAGCACTTGTGGCTGTAAATCACAGCATCTGAAAAGGGAGGCTTCAGTTTTTCTCCAGCTGTTCTCATGTAGGAAGGTGTCAGAGCTCACACATGGCAAGAATCAAACGAAATGGAGACAGAGCGAGAGAAAGAATGAGAGTGAAAGAGAGAGAGAGAAATTGGAGAAAGCAAATCACTCGAGGGGGCCAGCAGACATCAGTGAGTCCAGCTCAAATGCTCAGAGTAAATGACTTCCTTGTGCTCTCTCCTCTCTGGTATGCATTTTAAAAAAATAATGCGTAGGATCACGTTGCCGCTGCTCATGATGTTTGTGATGTTCCGTGCTGGGCGAAAGGAAGAGAGCAGAGGCTAGCTGTCCTCCAAGGAAAATATGGAGAGGAGGTGATCGCTTGGCATTTCCTTTACAATCAGCTTTTCTTTCATAGAGAGAAAAATAATGCGCAAAGGATGCATGTTCATAAAGTGAGTGGTCAATAAGCTGGTTCTACTACATGTTTCCATATTTACATCACACACTGCATTTTCAGTACATTAAATAACAAAATATTTATATTATTTTATAGAATGCAATTTAATTAATAAAGTCCACTCTATGTTTCCCAATACTTTCAGGGGTCACCAGATCAATACAGGACCAACAAAACCATGTAGAACTTACATACAATGTGCAAATAAACCTTAGGTAGCTTTAAACCCTTTCAGTCCATGAATTGATATTTCCTTTTCACCCCCAAGGGGAAATAAAATGACTGTAGTCTAGACCTTTGGGCAGAGGGGACGTTTCTGATCAATAAATGTGAAGCGTTTCAAATCCCCCACAGCCAGAGGACACGCGACTGCTGAGACTCCACTGGATATCATTATAGCAAGACACAGAGGTTGAGACAGAGCAAGACCAGTGACGTCAGCAAGACATGGATTTTTATTGCCAAATTACAGTTCTGAGGTGTTTCATTTTGGTATTGTTATTGGAAGCAGTGCACAGTCATTTTTGTACTGATATTAGCTAGTAAATTTACTCAAAATATGTAGTGTATTTACATTAAATATGTATTTAAAGAAAATAAATATGTATATGATAAATTAGAATTGCAACTAACATTTATAATTAAATTTTTTAAAAATCTAAAAAAATATATTATAATAAAAAATACCAGTATATTATTATTATCTAAATATATATTTATTTGAAAGACATATGTGGAAATACACCTGTCATCAATGTTGTCTTAAAAAAAGAAAGAAAAAAGAAATACATATATTTATGTATAACTGTTGTTGTTATTATTGCTTAATTTATTTGAAATGTTTAAATATATTTTAAATATATACTTAGAATTACAGCTGTCATCAATGCTGTTTTTAGCATAAAATCAGCAAAATATTACAACCTAAATTAAAACAATTGAATTCATAAATTGTTTGGACAATATGTAATTATTATTATTATTATTATTGGTAAAAATGTAAATTTATGGAGAACTGTAATTTAAGTCTTTAAAAGCAATATACTTGTTTATTGTAATGGTCATTATAAATTATTATAAATGCATACATTTTGTTACTAAATGCAATAAAAGTATCTCATTACATCTTCATCTCTAATAAATAATAATAATAATAATAATAATAATAAAAATCCACAGTTTTCCCCTTGAATGTCATGTTTTTTTTTAAACAAATGTCATGTTTTTTTTTTAGTCTGTACTTAGCATTTATTTACATTGCAAAAAAAGTTAACTGTTTTTATTTAAATAGTATATGTCTGTCATATAAATGGTATAGGCAGCTGGATGGCATGCAGAGAGAGGATGGTTCCAGCCAGGCGCGCTAGTCATGTAATTATTAACATTATGGAAGATCTGGTGAAGCACTGGGGATCCTTCAGGATGTCCCTTGGGAATTGGCAGCATCCATTATCAAGGGAATGGAATCATTGTGTAAAGGGGTAGACTGAGATAATGGAAATGGTAGTGAGTGCTTTTCCTCTCTCTCTCTCTCTCTCTCTCTCGCTCCATATCTGGTGTCTGGTTCTATTTCTCATCTGAGCAGCAGACCTACTGACGTCGGCCGTATTGATCGCAGAGTGCTGGTGACAAAATAAAGAACCCTTAGGGTTTGGGGTAAAAAAAAAAAAATCCAATTCAGTCTCTTTTAGTTGCTATACGTCTATGTAAAGTACCCATTGTGGAAGTTCTCTGACACACTGTCCAGCTATTCCTGCCACATTATTTTCACCAACTGTCTGTAATAAAAAGATTTTATTTGTGTGAACTGATTGCTATTGATTTTATTTGTTGTATACACAACCAGTCAAAAGTTTGGAATAATAAATATTTAAAGATTTTTTGAAAGAAGTCTGTTATGCTCACCAAGGCTGAAATGAAAAAAAAAACACTTTTCTCTCTCTCCTCCACCTTGACAAGTCACGAGGGCTCAGGACACAACAGCACCATCCCGCTGGTTTTAATTGCAGTCAATTAAAAAAACTTTCCAAGCGTGAAATACGAAGCCTGACACAGGACGTTCTGAAGCAGGACGAGGTGACGAGTCACGCAGCTTTGATTAAAATCAATATCAAACTCCAGCAGGAGCGTGCTCACAAACAGACCTGACCTTGCGCCTGTAATATTAACTGACAAAAGAATAAGCGCAGCATCGTTGGGATAGATGGACAAAGAGAGGGGGGCAGACGCAGGAAGGAAACGAGAAAGACAAAGTGCCTCCTTGACACCCTAACCAATGCCTCCCAACGCCGCTTTATTATTGAAATTCTCATCGCGTTGATATTCGTCTCCAGTTCTCCGTCCCGCCGCGGCCCGGCCCTGACAGCTCAGTAATCAGAGTTTTAAAATTGTTACCATTTTCCTTGATGATTCTCAATGTGACCGCTGTTAGCATTAATACAGGTCGCGGAATAATAAACAGCCTGTCAGCACAAATAGACTGGCATGTCTGACTAGCGTTTGGTTATTCAGTTTATCTGCCGTGAACCAGCTTTGCCTGAAGGATAGAAGTTATGTGTTACCTGTTATTTAAATGGCCACGGCTGTGCCTGCAACGGAAAAATCACAGCCGCCCACCTGGCCGAAGAAACATCTAATATTGCTGCAAAGCAAAAAACTCATTAGTGCAACATAAACAAAATGGAGCATATACTTATTATGACTGGTTCGTGTAAAATGGGTTAACAGCACGGGTCTCAAGATGCTCAAACATGATGCCAAATAGGACGTGTAGCTGTAATACGGTAAACAAGACATTTTTTAAACCAAAAATAGGATATTATATATTTTTTTAATAGGTCTGTTTCAACTAGGGCTTGTTTAAATGCTATTATGCAGTTTACATGTGTATTTACACATTGAAAATGATAATGTATAATAATGAAATTTGAAACCCTGTAATGTATAGTAAAGCACTGATATATAAGAGAAGGCCGCTGTGATTGAACCATCAAATCAAGTAATAATAATAATAATAATAATAATAATATTAGGTCAAATAACTCTAAATATTTTTTTTACTTGAAAGATGTATTTATATTTAGAATTTTCATTAATGTTGTCTTTGTTTTGTTTTTTTTTAGTTTTTTTTGTATGTTTACTATAATGATTATTATAAATGTTATTTTATTACTGAATGTGTCAAACATTTCCATCTTCATGATTTAACAAAAAAACAAAAAAAACGTAACATGAAATTATTATTGGTCAAATTATTTATATATTTTAGATATATATTTAGGGAAAAAAAATCACAAAATATTAAAATCAAACATTGTACTGTTTAAATATTGCATTGTCATAATAAATATTATTCTATTACTGAATGTGTCATTGACATTCTCATTGCATCTTTACAAATAAAATAAAATAAAATAAAATAAGCTTTGAGATTCTAAGCTGGTTTACTGCTTCTATGAAATACCTGTAGCAGCAAAATGAGACAACAACAACAACAACAACAAAAGACAGCAGTAGGTAATTTATAGTTGCATATATTGTTCATTATCTTGACTGTAGGCTATTTATGCTTGTACAGTACATATATAACAACCTGTAAATGTGCAGACAGTTTATCAGCATTTTACAAGACCACAAACAACACTGCTCATCCAATCAGAACTTCCTTTTTCTATAGTCTGACCTATCCGTTAAGAAAACATATATTTTCATGAATATAGACTTTGCAGCCAGAATTTTCCATCCTAATCTGCTCAGCCTAAAACACTTTTAAGCTTGAATCTCAGATGCACTTTTCCAATGACTGATGCATGTAAGTGCTTAATAGATCAGATATCATACAATGACATTTTCTGCTTATCGCACGAGCTCTGATGTGGCGTGAGGGATTCTTACCCCACTAAAAAGAGCCCAAGAGACGGCCGTGGCCTTGAGAAGATTAGTGAGCACTTTTAAATGTGAGACCGGGACAGTGCATTATCAATGACAGTGCATTACTGTAGCACGGTCATGTACAACAGCAGACTTACAACTGTTAGCATACTGCAGAGCAGATGGTCCGAAAGACTACTCAAACGGTCAACGCAGCATGACCGCACAAGACTGATGATTATGTTTAAATAAATCCAACCATATTTGCATTATTTCCAGGAGGTATATTTAGCTCTTTATTTATGTGTGATGGACTGCAGTGCGCATAAGATCTATCTTTGTAACAGAGACTATACACACCACACTGAACATTTCTCATTACACATGTTCATACATTCTTAATGCATATCTTAAACTCTACTCTATATTCAAACTGTGAGTGTTAACAGTAGGTTTTTATTCAGTAATTTATTTTATTCATGTTTTTTAATAAATGTTTATTATTCATTTATTATATATTTTTCCACATTGACCTTCTAAAATGTCTCATTGCACTCACTTTATTCTTTTGTTGTGTTTATTTATTTTATGTTTCATTTATTTTATTATTTTTTTTATTCATTTTTCCCACTTTCACCTTCTAAAGTAAAAAATAACCCTGACATTATATTTGTTATATTTATTTTTATTACAATTTATTTATTTTATCTATTTTTGTTTCTCTTTCTTTCTTTCTTTATTTATTCAGCCCTGACAAGGACAAAAATGTATTTATTTATTTATTTATTTATTTATTATTCAATAATTTATTTTATTCACAATTTTGTATTTGTAAATATTTATTATTAATTTATTTATATTTATTTCCCTCATTTTATTATTCATTCATTTATTTATTTATTATTATTATTTTTTTTTATTGTTACTTTTTCCACTTTGACCTTCTAAAGTCAAAAATAAGCCTGATATATTATTTTTTATTACATTTTATAAATATCTATCTATCTATCTATCTATCTATCTATCCATCCGTCCTGTTTTAATTTATTTGTAATTTGTTTATTCACTTTTTCTTTCCCTCCACGTTGACATCTTCAGTAAAAAATAAGCCTGCTATTTCATTTCATTTTAATTTAATTTAATTTAGTTTAATTTAATTTAATTTATTTTTTTATTTATTTATTTATTTTTTACAAACAAACAAACCTGGCTTTATTAATTTAATGTCACATTATTGTTTATTTTCTTTTTTTGTTTATGTTTTTTGTTGTTGTTGTTTTATTACTTCTTTTTATTATATATTTATTTATTTATTTAGGATAGGGAATAGGGATAGGTATGTGCTGAAATGGGTGATGTAAAGTAGAAACCTGGATACAATCAAACAAGCTTTGATTATCCGAGGTGCAGCACAGCATCTGAACAGTGTATCAGACACAATACCAGACCGCTTCCTCTGATACTCCCGTCCCCCAACACGACTGTCAACTACAAAGACCCCCGGCGAACTTTGCCATGGCATTCTGGACAATTAGTCACGGCGGCGGGGAAAGTGCCTTAACTGAGTTTTGCTAAAGCGAGCGAGACAAGAGCAGGAGGATGGATTACACCATGTATCAGCGCTCGGGACAGAAGGGCTATCTGGCCAGGGATGTTGTACATTACATGCTAAAACACCGTAAACCAACAGAGCCAGATGGAGTCAAAGAAATGAATCATGCAGGCAGTAAAAACAGTCCGTCAGACATTCCCAGCTAACACAACCAGCCATTTTCTCATCACAGTGTTTGAATATTCAAATGATACAATGCAACATTTGAATATTCAACTACTGATGTCACAAATGATCTATTGACTTTCATTATAACAACCCTGCTGAAATAAAATAGCTTAAGATAGTCTAAAAAGTAACTAAAAGGTGGTTAACAAGTCCTAACTCGTCTCCCAGAATGGTCAAGCTGGCTCTGGTTTAGCTGGTCAACCAGCTGATCTCCCAGCCTAAAAATGATCCATCACACTCTCATGGCAATTCATAACGATTTCACGTTTTGGCAAATTGGTGGCTAATTCACATGAATTTGTACAATCTGATTTGTACCTTCATGCTTATTTTTCTCCTAAAATCATACATTTCTGTACAATGTTATTTGTATGGAAACATACGACTTAAAAAAAAAAAAAGTTGATTGCAAAATTCATACCAAATCTTTCCACATGAATTTTGGTGCGACTACAGGGGTGTTTCCCATACAACAATGTAACTCATTGCTGAAATGAGCAAGTCAGACCGTTTCGCAAAACTGTATTTCTGTAATGACACCTCTTGGCAAGTTTAGCATGGTAATTTACATGACAATGTTAATATGTTTGGTTTTGGCAGAATAGATCTGCTACGATGCTGCCCCATATATAACATACATGACATTACCACATAGCAGATTTATACAGGTGGAGCTGGGGGAGGAGGAGGGTTTCGAAAAAGTGCAGCAACTGCTAGAGCAAGCAATGACCAAGTATTTTAATTTTGAGCAGTAAGCTCATTGGCTGGCGATGTGAAAAGTAACCAGCTACACCATGTGAACAATGTTGTGATTCTATCAGATTGAGTTAAACCTATCTGTCAGAGTTTCATGACAGAACTTTGTATTAACATGTTCGCAACTCTAAAATTTAAACCATGTTGGTTCAACAATATAAGACTATCATTAAGGATGTCGCAACTAATGTCAGATAATTATAGTTAATTTACACAAAACAACAGAACAGACGTGTTATTATTATTATTATTTTTTTTTATTACGTTAACATGCAATATGTAACTAGTGTACACTTTACTCCCGTAGGCTATATATGCATCTGATAATACTATTTTGTTTTATTCTATGTTTGACTATGGGCTCCCTAACACGCTTACGCACATGCACAGTTGCACATTTTTCAAAAATGGTGCTTTATTGACACACTAAAATATATAGAAGGAAACTTTGTACATATTTTACGAGGTGGCTAAATTGTACGAATTCAACTGACCTCACTCGTACAATTGTGTACGTTTTCTGTGAGAGGTAGGTTTAGTGGAGGGGTTAGGCCATGATTCGTACAAGCCAGGTCGTACGAATTTGTACGTTTTGAGAAAAATTGTGGCGAATTCGTATGAATGACCACCCCTAACACCGCCCCTAAACCTACCTCTCACAGAAAACATACAAAATCGTATGAGTGAGGTCATAAAAATTTGTATGGATTAGCCACCTTGTAAAATGCGTACGAATTGGTCGCAAGATGGTAATGGCTAGTTTAAGTAGTTTTTTTCTGCAGAGTAACCACTTTCTGCTGGTTTAAGATGTTCAATCACCAAAATTATCTCAGAAGCTACGACTGTGAATCCGACACAACCATCTCAAAAATGTGTACAAATGACAGCAAGCCTTATCCATCCCAGAAAAACACATGTTTAGAGTCTGCTACATGAGGTCTGCTCTGGTTACAAAGCGAGCACACAGAGCAGCTCTCATGGCAGCCGGCCGTTACTGTCATTCCTCTCATTTCAGGAAACGCAATACTCTGTTTAAATGCTTTCATCACTTGCCAAGGCAACAGACATAGAAACACAGCCAAACAAATGTGAGCATGACATCACATGATGTTGGCTTGTAGACAACCATGTAACGACAATCTTCCTTTCACCACCAGCTGCAAATATCAACACTGTCTGGTGGTCCGTGAGCGAAACGACCCGGCAGAGTTCGGTTTATGTTAATGCCATCATATTTTGAGAACATGTTTAGGAAATATGTTGGCATACTTATGTTTCAGAAGACATAACAAGGTCTAAGATTTTGTCTTACCTAGCAACTAGTGCTGGGTGGTATGACTGAAACCTTACTACTGACCTTTACATACTATATATTACAATTTAAAATAACTGTTTTCTATTTCAATGTATTTTAAAATGCAATTTATTCCTGTGAAGCAGAGCTGAATGTTCAGCCTCATTACTTCAGTCTTCAGTGATCCTTCAAATAATTATTCTAAAATGCTAATTTGCTGCTCAAGAAACATTTCTTATGTTGAAATATATTTTGTGGAAACCATGATCCACTTTGTTTCAGTATCTCTCGATGAATAGAAAGTTCAAAATAACAGCATAGTAATATATAGTTCAAAATATCAGCATCATAAAAAAATGACTAAAAGCAACACAGTTACTAAAGTATGGTACGATTATAAGATTATAAAATATAAATATATGAAAAAAAAAAAACTAATTCAAAATATTATTTAAAAAAAAACTATAATGGCATCTCAATTATACTACAATAACACTGTTTTAGTATTGTTTTATCAGTCATTGTATTCGTAGTTATAACTCAAAACCATAAAAGCTAGGACAGGAAGATATTAAGGGAAATGAGAGCATAGAAAAAGTGAAATAAATAGATGTATTATTATTATTATTATTATTATTATTATTATTATTTAATGTGTCCATGCTGAGTTAAAACATTAAGTTCTTAAAAAATATTTATATATTACTGATAATAATATATAAAATTAATATATTATCAATAATATAATATATTGCTGATGTTATTATATTATATTAGATATTATATAAACACATTTTATTTGTCTGCTATGTGTAACCAACTGAACATAATCTAGAATTTTCAATGATCTCATTACTCTGGCAAAATACCATTTATTTATTTATTTGATCAGCTGCGGTCATTCAGTATGCACTGAGCATCGGGCAGGAAATGCATTTGTCCCTGCCTGCTCATGTTTGGCAAGAGAGAGGGACAGAAACAGCTCAGAGCACATTTCTTCCCGGGCATGTTACATTTTTTTGTTTGACATTGAAGCAAACACATTTTAATGGATGTTGGACCGCACGTATCAGTGTGTCACTGCCGCTGATAGAACTGTAAAGCAGGTGAAAGTGCTTAGTGCGGAAAGACTGGGAGGGAGGCACTGATATGTCCGGCTTTCTGGAACACTCAGCTCTGCCGAGATGCAAGCAGACACTCACCTTGCAGGTGTCACCAGCTGCGCTTTTCTGTGTGAGTGCTTCTGCAAACATTTCAAAAATCATTTGCTTTTTTTTTTTGCTCTTTGAATAAAGACTCTATTGCACAAACAACAGCGCAAACAGAATTGGAAGAGTTCACACCTGAACCAGACATATGGACCGGCTGGCAAACACTTTTTATGCTGCCTTTTGACAGCTCAGCATCTGTGTGACACACAAGAGTGTTACTCTGTGATAAATACCAAATATGCAAGGAGACTGGCCGACAGTTGAGGTTTGGTGTTTCCTTGCTATCCACAGAAATTAGAAAAATCAAAGAAGAAAACAATCTACTGAACCAATCAAAGCAGAAAGTGCTGTGGGTTATTATTCCAATCCATGCATTTCACACAGGATCTACATATTTAATTAGGTTGCTAGGGTGTGCTGGATGGTTGCTATGGGATTGCTGTGTGATTGATATGGTGTTCTAAGTGGTTTCTAGGGTATTTTGTGTGGTCGCTGGGGCATTGCTACGGTGTTCTGGGTGGTTCCTAGGTTGTAGAAAAGTGTTTGTTAGGTGTTTCTTTATATGTGGTTGCTAGCGTGTTCTAGCTGGTTGCTAGGGGATTGTCAAGCAGTTGATATGGTTTTCTTAGTGGTTTCCAGGCATTTGCTAGGCTGTTCTGGATGGTTCTTGTGGTGTAGCTACTGTAGGTGGTTAGGTGCTGTAGCAGTTGGTAGGGTGTTTTTACATTGTTTGCAATGGGGTTTTGAGTGGTTGCTATGTGATTGCTAAGGTGTTCTGGGTGGTTCCCAGGGTGTAGCTAGGTGGTTGTTAGACGTTCCAACATATGTGAGTGCTAGGGTGTTCTAAGTGGTTGCTAGGGAATTTCTATGTGGTTGATATTTTGTTATAGGTGGTTCTTGCTGTGTAACTAGGTGTTTATCAGAGTGCTCTGGGTGGTTGCTAATCAGTTGGTAGGGTGTTGGTAAGTGGTTGCTAAGGCATGATTGTGCAGTTTCTACAGTGTTCTAGGTAGTCTAGGGGTGGTTTGGTTGGCTCCTGGGGCATTGTTATAGTGTTATGGGTGGTTGCCAGGGTGTCCTGGGTAGCTGCTAGGGTGTAGATAAGTGGTTTCTAAGTTGTCCTACATATGTGGTTGCCAGAGTATTGTAGGTTGTTGTTAAGGGATTGCTATGTGGTTTATATGGTGATACGGGTAGTTGCAAAGCAATTGCTGGGGTGTTCTGGGTGGTTCTTGCCCTGTGACTAGGTGGTTGCCAAGGTACTCTGGGTGGTTGCTAAGCAGTTGGTAAGGTATTTTAAGGTGGTTGTTTTGGCATTATTTTGTGATTGCTATAGTGTTCTAGGTGGTTGCTATGCAGTTTCTGGAGTGTTTTGGTGGCGCTAGGTGGTCCTAGGCATTACTATATGATTGGGAGTTTGCCGGGGTCATTGCTATGATGTTATGGTGGTTAGCTAGGTGGTTGCAAGGCATTCCTATGTGATTGCTAGGGTGTTATAGTTGGTTGCTAGGGTACTATTTAAATTGTGGTATGACTGTCACCAAGCATTCCCTAAGGTGTTCCAGGTGGTTCTTATAGTGTAACTAGGTGGTTACTGGGGTACTCTGGGTGGTTGCTAAATGGTTGGTAAGGTGTTTTGATGTGGATGCTTGGGCATTACAATGCGTTTGCGATAGTGTTCTAGGTGGTTGCTAACCAGTTTCTGGGGTGTTTTGGTGTAGCTTTGTCATACTATGCATTCTTATGTGATTGGGTGGCTGCTGGGTGATTGCTAGTCTAGTTGAGGGTAGTCTAGTTAGTTGTTAAAGGGCTGCTATGTGGTTTATATTGTGTTATGAGTAGGGATGTCAAAGGATTAATCTTTAATCTTGGATGCGATTCATAGCGATTGATCATTTGACAGCCGTAGTTATGAGTGTTGCCTAGCTTTTTCTAGGATGTTCCAGGTGGTTGTTACAGTGTAACTAGATGGTTACCAGGGTGCTCTGGGTGGTTTCTAAGCAGTTGGTAGGGTTTTGTTAGGTGGATGCTAGAGCATGGATATGCAGTTGCTGTGGTATTCTACTTAGTTGCTTGCTTTTTAATTCATTCCTCTTGTAAGTCTACAGGATTTTTTTTTTCTTTTCAATTTATCGTCTACCAGGCACTAATTGTCTAATCACCCTGAAAAGCAATAGTCCCTCAACAAGACACACGATTTTATGTATCGATCATGTCCGTAGCACAGACATTTAATACTCAGCAATAGGCTGACATGTTGGGTATTACATACAACATCATCCGAGGCCACATAATCAATAATAGAAAGAGCATGGGATCAGTTGGATCCCTGTATGACCTGTGCAAGGCTAAACACAAGCAGATTAATAAATCCATTCTGTTAAACAGGAAAACACTGCAAACATAAAGAGCGCTCTGATCTAGACACTCGCAAGTGACTGTCTGGTCAGCAGTCGCCCCGCTGTGAGGCCACAGAAGGTCATCTGGACATATAATTGATAGCCAACGCTGACCTGCCCTGCGCAAGACATCCCTGCTCGGCAAGTTTACGAGATCCCCTGATTTAATAGGACAATTTACGGGGCGATGCAATGTCAGTTAGGTCACGGCCGTTGAGGCGAACCGGTGGGAATCAATTAATGAGTATACAGGTAGATGCCAAGTCTATGATCAGCAGAGATTATGCAGCAGCGGTGGGTGAAAAATGCTATTGCGCTAAACATCTGTGCACTGAGGGATGCTGGGGCATTTGACCTTTCATATGCTGTATGTTAAGTTTTTTCAGCAAGAAGCCCAATGATGGAAATGATGCCAAGTTTGGCTGTTTTTGATCGTGAGTTTGAAGTGGTTTGTTTTTGTTGCTGTGATATATATACCTTATATGTTGCCAGACTGTTGTCTCACCGCCGATATTGGTTGCTTAGATGATTTGCTTCAGATAAGACAGGCTTTTGTATACAGTTATTTATTTTGACATTTTAGTCATCTGCTGCAAATCGTGACATCAAAGTAAAATTTTCAAGTTATTTTTAGTTGGTCACATCATATTTAGATGGGCATACATTGGGAAGTTAAAGGAATATTTCAGGTTCAATACACATTAAGAAGCTCAATGAACAGCACGTGTGACAATGTCAATGAAAAATAAATGTTTTATTAAAAAAAGAAGGTTATGTGAAGCTCTTCAATGGGGAAATCGATGGGGCCAATTTTTGAAGTATTTAAAAGCAGACATTTGTATTTTGTGTCCCACTTTATGTTAGGTGGCTTTAACTAATATGTACTTACATTAAAATTTATAATTTTATACATTGCACTTACTGTGTACATACATGGTTTTACATTGAACTTACATTTTAAAATACCTCCATGCAATTACATCTGAAATTAATTTCTGTAATTACATTTAAAATTACACTGTTGACCTATTCCTTACATCTTAACCCACCCTTAAACCTACCCAAACCATTAAACCTGTCTCTAACCTTACCCGTATCCCACGTCAATAGCACCAGAAGTGTTTTGCAATGCAATATGAACACAATAAGTACGCTGTACTTATTTTTTGATGTAAGTACATAGTTAAGGCCATTTAATATAAAGTGGGACCCTATTTATTATATAAGCACTTACATTGATAATTCTGTAAAAATGTGTGTATTATTTGAACTGTAAAGCACGAAAGAGAAAAGATTAGTAAATTATTTTTAATACTAAAATCATGTTAGAGTCTTGTGGCTATAATATTGAAATCTGTGAATATTTGAACAAATTGGCCCCATATACTGCCATTAGAAGTGCCTCGCTGTAACCCCCCCCTATATTTCCTTTATTGCTTTAGAAAACATCAAAATTGATTATACAACTATACATGTAAACGTGCATTAGAAAAGAGCATTAGCTTGTGACATGGCAGATAGCAACAGTTGCTCAGGTAGGATTGGTCAGCAACCTTTTTAAGGGTCAGTTGCAGGTTCAAATTAATATCTTGTGATATATGGCAACATATTTTTCCTGTTCGCTTAATTTTGCATCCAAACATAGGAAGTAAATCTGGGAAGCTACCTGTAATGGAAAGCTAGTGGGCTTGTCCAGTGATATTCAGTGACACCTTTTCAGTCCAAACTATTTAGCTGCTCATCTCTGTCACCTCTTATTCTCTTCTTCATTAACTTCTCTGTCATTCTTTGTGCAAGCTAAATAAGCTCCGTTCTCTTTTCCTCATTCTTCTCTAAAGCTTCAACTCAACATTTAATTGCTCTCTGTGAAACAGAGGTGAAATGTGAGTGTCAAAGATCTAATTGGATGGAGACGGGAAAATGCCCAAATTGGCCCCAAACTTGCGCTGGTAGCCACATCATTTTGCCAATGTAACTAATCTCAATCTTATTTAAAATGCTAATGCGACAGCTAATACTGATCTTCAGTTACAGCTCTATCCCGGCGCTGGCACATTAATTACATTGGCGCCTTGACAAGGAGTCTGATTGGTTCTCTTTTAATACGGCCATTTTGACTATATGCCATTATGCTTTAAGTGATATATGTGCATTGCCATTACATGCCACCATAAATGGCAGTTTTTAGTCGTTTTCTGTAGTTTTACTACTGGCTTGATAAAGGTGTCATGCTCTGTTGTTTTTCGATTGGTCAGTGTTTACAAGCACAGCAAAATATGAGGCTATCAGCAATGTCCTTCATCTAGACAAAGCATTCCCCACCCACTATGGTCGACACACAAATGAAGACTCAGACAGAGGAGGATCTGCTCAGTAAGGGGATTTTAAGGGCATATGAGAAGTAGGCACAGGAGGTGCCCATATAAGACCATTACAAAGTGCATTAAAATGCTATTTAATCTGCTAGCACTGCATTCTCTAAAGTGGTGTTCATCGGTCAAGTCCAAAACTACACTTGCACCTCAGACTCTGGAGCTTTGAAGCTGGTTGGGGGAAAAAAGAGACAAAATACAAAACTCAATATAACAAAATGACTTATGAGCATGCAATATGTATCTTTTCTGTGTGAAGTTATATCCAATTTTGCAACAGAAATGACTGTATAAATGATTTAAACAACTCAAATATTACACTAATTATATTGCACTGATATAATTTTTTTATTAAAAGGATCTGGCATAATGTTATTCATCAACCCTGTTACCATTATATTTTTAATAGTATTGATATGTAATATCAAATAATTTATTACACAAGTAAATTACATAAGCAACCTCCAAAGCCACATTAATGTCATTTTATATTACATTTTTTACATCAAAATGAGAAAAAAGGCTAGTAAATATGCTAAATTGTTACCATCAACCATGTCACATTTCTGAATGCAAAATTATGTTAAATATTAAATATACACATAAAACGTTATTTTTAATTCATACAATTATTATTTTAAATCATTATTCTTTTTTTTTTACTTCAAGGGATAATTCACACAAAAATGAAATTGCCATCATTTACGCAATAAGATATTTTTAAGAATGTTGGTAACCAAACATTTGCCGGTAGCCATTGACTTCTACAGTATAGGAAGTAAGTATTATGGAAGTCAATAGGGCCTTTCGCACCGCTTTAGTTCCAGAACTAAATGTACAGTACTAAAGTACTGGGACGATTTTGCGCGAACTATTTCCCAGTACCATTTAAAGGGTTGCATTCGCACCGACAGTGTGTACTAAGAAGTGACGTAAGCCGGTCGACAGCGACGTCATTTGTGCGAACAAATGAACAAACAAACAAATAAATAATCCCATTTTCAGTCAGTTTTTGTACATTTAATTAAAGCATATTTTTTAATTAGAGTTGTTGCTTTAAAAAAAAATATGTAGAAAACAAAGCCAGAACACTTGAGTGTTTAACTGTGAGTCTGCTGATCTTGAAATATTTATATATTCTCTGTTGTAATTTGTGTAGATAGAAGCTAAAGTGATGTACGAATAATTGTGGTTGACATGGCATTACAATTATTATTATTTTTTTTTTACAAAAGATGCAATAAAGTTGTGTCAGTAAAATCTCATATATTTTATGTTTTAACACTTAATTTCAAAACAAAACATTAAAGTTGTAAACAGAACAAATATTGGAATATGTTTTACACACTTCAAAATTTCAAGTTTAATTCAAAGTGTTACTTGAGATTACTTTGTGAATTTTACTAGCAATCTATGAGTAAATATAGTTTCTACATCTTTGTTTCAATGTATATATGTATATATATTTTTTTTACAAAAGATGCAATAAAGTTATATGTCAGTAAAATCTCATATATTTTATGTTTTAACACTTAATTTAGTCTAGAAATGTTTTTCCACACATATCAAACTTTTTCACAAACTATCCATTTAATTCTCAAATATGTGATATACACACTGATAAAATAAAATAAAACATTAAAGTTGTAAAAAACATTAAAGTTGTAAATAGAACAGATATTATTGGAATATGTTTTACACACTTCAAAATTTCAAGTTTAATTCAAAGTGTTACTTGAGATTACTTTGTGAATTTTACTAGCAATCTATGAGTAAATATAGTTTCTACATCTTTGTTTCAATGTATATATGTATATATATTTTTTTACAAAAGATGCAATAAAGTTATATGTCAGTAAAATCTCATATATTTTGTTTTAACACTTAATTTAGTCTAGAAATGTTTTTCCACACATATCAAACTTTTTCACAAACTATCCATTTAATTCTCAAATATGTGATATACACACTGATAAAATAAAATAACAAAACAAAATAAAATAAAACATTAAAGTTGTAAATAGAACAAATATTATTGGAATATGTTTTACTTCAAAATGTCAAGTTTAATTCAAAGCGTGACTTGCGATTACTTTCTTTGTGAATTTTACCAGCAATCTATGAGTAAATATTGTTTCTACATCTTTTTTTTTTTTCAATGCATACATTTCGTGTCCTGTTATTTTTCAAGAAAGAAACTGAGTGTTTCTTATTTTCTGTTCAGGCTTGCATCCCTAGCTGTGACTAGCAAGATTCATGAACATGCTCCTATATAGCTAAGAAAATCAATCTGCAAATCATTTTTCAACAGTTGTAGGCTTATCCATCTGATTAGACCATGCACTTAAATTTAGCTATCAAACAAATCTCTGAAGGCTGTGTCGCAGGTTGACAAAATCCTTCAATCCCATCTTCAAAAGTGTATTGATGTCTCTCCAGCACCCCGGAGGTGAAGCAAGCTTAAGTGTAAAGTCCCTGTCTGCACCTCCTCCGTCTCTCGTCCTCCATGCTAAGAGCACCGCTGTGTCGTAATGTGCCGCCTTAACATTAACTAGGACAAACTTGGCATTTACATGCCCTCAACTTTGTTTTAAGTTGATTTTATAGTGAAGCGCTGATGCTTAAGACTAATGCATCTGACAGGTGTATCACATGTCAAAGACAATCCGAGTGCCAAAATGCATATTAATATGACAGCTTAGCACAATATGAGTTCTGTTTGTGAGCCTTGATGTTTATTGCCTACGTAGGCAACGACATCTTAACTGAACCTTATAAGTGACTGATTTGGAACACAGGCAGCAACATAGACTATTCAGTAAGGATTTGCATGTTGCTAAACTAAGACTTTAAACACAAAAAAAGTGCATAGTTTCTGTAAAACGCACCTTTTAACCACAAAATCTGATTGAGAACAGCTGATTTTATGATTTTAAAGCAATGCAATTGAACAAACATCATGTGGGATGCATCTTCCATTCTAACTGTAATTTGTGGAGTGATCTAATCATCATCTTCCCACATGCACTCTTTTGACTTTTTCTCCTGATGTGAAGTCTGTTGAAAAACACAAGCTGCTGCCTACCTTTTGAAACAGACTTTAGATTGGCCGTGATGGTGATTTCAAATGCTGCCTATGTAGGTAGTGTACTTGGTTTCGAAACAAAGCCTACATGTGAGCATTAACTTAACAAATCAGCCAAGGGACTGGAAGAAAAAAATAATCATTGATAGAACAGTTGTTAGTCTTAATTAGTCAAATCACTTTTGCATCATAACTTGCATGTGTTGAATGTGCGCTTGATTACCTGAGAGCCCAAGACGTTGAGTCGGGAAAATCAAGCTCTTGCCAATTAAGTTACTACAGGTTTTTCAAATGTAGTGCATTAACCAACTGTTCCCTCTGCGTTAGTGTGATTTCTTGTTTATATGTTTGGGTTTCGAAACAAAGCCTAAATGTGAGCATTACCTTAACAAATCAGCCAAGGGACTGGAAGAAAAAAATAATCATTGATAGAACAGTTGTTAGTCTTAATTAGTCGAATCACTTTTGCATAATAACTTGCATGTGTTGAATGTGCGCTTGATTACCTGAGAGCCCAAGACGTTGAGTCGGGAAAATCAAGCTCTTGCCAATTAAGTTACTACAGGTTTTTCAAATGTAGTGCATTAACCAACTGTTCCCTCTGCGTTAGTGTGATTTCTTGTTTATATGTTTGTGTGCCATTTCACATCAAAGTTCATTTCTTCACTAGCTCTGCATGGCCAGACTCATGCTGCCATCAAGTTATGTTGGAAAGATCATGTTTATGGGATGAATGAACATGAGCGGCATTGAAATTAATTGTAATTATCAGATTTTCTTAGAGTCCAGAATCTGCAGGATGTATCAGTTAAACAACCATTTCTGAAGCAAACTGGTATTGGAATTAACCAAGATTTAATTGTGGATGTTAACTGATGTTATGTTGGTGCACATTTTATATTTTGCTGCAGAAGAAAAGATACATAAGGAAGGAAGGAATTGTGTGACATTTATGGAAAAATAAAATAAATCTGATTGTATTTTTTGGTATTCAAATGGATGCAGTTTGTCCAATATTAATGCATTTGAGTATCACGGTTAAAAATAACAGATGATTATTATTATTATTAAATTTACATTAAATTTGACATTTTCATTCACACTATAAATGAAGGAAGGAATGGAGGAAGAAAGAAAGAAATTAGGTTTTAGTAAGGTTTATGGACAAATAAACATGAAAAATAAATCATTTTATCCATGTCTTTTTACTGGAATAAAGGTCTCTCTCTCTCTCTCTCTCTCTGTGAAGCTATTTAGCTGGTTAATGAGGCAACAGACTCGAAATAAATTAATAAATAAACAAACGTATTATATTATATTATATTATATTATATTATGTTATATTATATTATGAACTGTCTTACAATTTTAAGACTAAAATCAGCTAAATGCAGATCACATAATATCTGGTGACAAAGACTTATAGCTTTTGTTAAAATCCACTTTTAACGGTTCACACAAGGTTTAAATCTCGGCTGCACTCTCTCTCAGGTAAATTACACGCTGTTATATTTTCCACAACACCAGCACCTAAGCTGTCAAAGCGCTTAAATTACACGCGCTTTAATGCAGCCTTGTCAACTGTTTTATTTTCAGCGAGCATTAGCGCATTTGTTCCTCGCTATCTTCGCCACTCGCTACTTAATCAGGATGTCTTATTATTTTGGGAGACATAAAAAGGACAAGCGCAGGTTTTGCAAGATGGCTATAAATTCAGGCCAGAATCGCACCTCCACCTTGAGTTGAGCAGATGTCAAAACCGGCTCATTTTGGAAACAGGAAATCAGCAGGAATATGTGGGGAAACTATTTGCGAGATAAGAGTTATGGTTTGTGTCGTAACTAATGAACGTCTTAAGGAGACTGCCTCCCTATGGAGTGAAGGAGGAATAATTATGACTATAGAGACGGAGAGAGATTAACTACTTCCAATCATATTGCCCTACTTCATTATGGTGATTAAGAGCAGATGAAACAGTAAATAATCGTTTATTTTGTTCACTGCAAAGTTCACAGAGGCTAAGAATCAATAGAAAACAGACCGTGAAAGACACAATAACTATTTTTAAAAGATGATGAAGACTGATCTTAGTACTGACCAGCAACTTTTGCCATTTTTATTTATTTATTTATTTATATTTTTTATTTAATTAATTAATTGATTTATTTATTGAGAGAGAGAGAGAGAGAGAGAGAGAGTGCAAGGAGATCCACTTCATTATGAAATTTGCAAAGCTTCACAGGAGTTTGTAGTCACTTTTATTTATTTATATTTCCCCATGGTAGCTGCATCTTCTCTGATTGGTGGATTTGTGGATGATGGGTAGCGTATATATAATCATTTAAAAACTTCTTAGATCACATTATACCTAAATACCGTTGCCCCTATGGAGAAAAATGAATATTTGTTTTCGGACCTATTCTATGACGAGTCAAAGGAGGGAAAAAAGAAAGAAAAGAGAAAAAAAAAGAAAAAGTCAACACTTTTTAATATTTACATATTTTGACATTTTCATCTCGCATTAAAATTTAAGATCTCATCTGAAGCAGTCAAGATAATCTTTAGAAAATCTGAAATAATCTGAAATAATGAGTCCAAAATGTGTCTTTCTGCACTTTACTTGTGTTCTGACTTTCAGACTTCTATTCTATTCTATTCTATTCTATTCTATTCTATTCTATTCTATTCTATTCTATTCTATTCTATTCTATTCTATTCTATTCTATTCTATTCTATTCTATTCTATTCTATTCTATTCTATTCTATTCTATTCTATTCTATTCTATTCTATTCTGTTCTATTTGTTTCGTTTCGTAACCACTTTACACGGACCAGTATATTTTATTTTTTATTAAAATTATTTTTATTATTTTTATTTATTTTATTATTTTTATTAAAACTTAAGATGTTTACATTATTTTCCCTTACATTGTTATTCATCAATTAATCTGTATATTCAGCTTTACTTATTTTACATTTAAATTAATATTTACAATTTCTGTTTTTACAACTAATCTTTAAACCAAACAAATAACAAATACTCTCTTTTTTTCATTTGATTATTGGAATACAGCTGGAGATAACAAATTTTCATTCAATAAAGATTGAACACACTTGATTGCGTTCTTAACTGCTTAACTGCCTTCTCAACTAAAAGCTTGAACTAAAATGTTCAAAATTAATTTTGTAGACAAATATGCCTATATTTCTTTACAAAATTAATATATAAATGAATGAATAAATTAATGAGTGAGTGAGTGAATGAGTGAATGAATGCATGAACACTACTTTGAAGAACACAAAATATAAAAGCATTTTCAGTTGCTAAATATTTTGCATATCTGCGTGTTTTCATCGTTTTCATTTTTACTACTATTCTAAAATGTGTAAAATAATAATAAAAAAGACTGAGTGTGACCAAGACACAGTATATGTTTCACTGAACTAAAATTGTGTTAAAAAAATAAATAAAAAAATCACACAACCTTGTGGAGTGTCAATAGCTGCTCTCTCACTCAAACAATGGGGAATAATATATAACGTGCATCATGGCATTCTGTCAATAATGCATATTATGTAATACATAATATGTATGCAATATTAAAATTAATTTATGTTCACATTTTTTTCTTTTTAAAAATGACGCTTACCGAGTTAATCCATGTTAGTCAGATAAAGCCCTAATGAGCAAACGGCAGGGGGTCCTCATTTTGAAAATATTGTCAGCTGATGATGTCAGGGTGCTCAGCATGACATTTCACTGTAATCACAGTCCAATTATTTTTAAAAACGCAGCAAAGACAGACTCAAAGTAAATTACTTTCTTTTTAACATTTGCCATCTGGTGACGAGATACAGTCATTTGGTGCTCATTAAGTAGGCAGTTAAGCCACCTGGACACCGGCTTGCTCGGAGACGTCCTTACATGACCAACATATCAGCAGCACTGTATATCACCCATATGTTGTGCTTTGATGGCACTGATCCGTCTCAGGCCTGACGAGTCGCTCGGAGACGTCCTTACATGACCAACATATCAGCAGCACTGTATATCACCCATATGTTGTGCTTTGATGGCATTGATCCGTCTCAGGCCTGACGAGTCAAAATCCATTGCTTTCAGAGCAATTAGAATTTCAGTATTTATCTGTGAATCTTTATATTGCAAGCAATGATGATGGAACTATTAAGCAAACAGCAAAAAACATCTTATACTGTAATTACCACATGACAGAACATTACCTTGAATGTTTTCCCCCTCCACCATAAAGAAGCCATAAAATGGTATTTTCTGCTAAAGTTGCAACTGCAGTTGCTAGAGTTGCAAAATTATTACTTTTGATGAAAGGGAATATATATATATATTTTTATTTTATTTTATTTAATTGTATTATTTTTTGAAAGTTAGCGTATGCTTTCATAATACAATGAACTTGTTCACCTTAAAAAATCAAGGAAAAATTGACTCCTTATGATATGACCCCTTCAAAAGGTCATTTGGAGGAATTCACACAATTTTCCAAACCAGCCGTAATTATTAAGCCACATTAAAGGCAGAGTAAGTGATTTCTGGTAGCCAATGTTGATATTTGAAATCACCAAAACAAACACGCCCCTACCCCAAAAGGGTCTTGCCCCTATTTTGATAGCTCCGCCCCACATATACGTACGCAACCCAGGCAACGATTAGTTCTGTGAAACAAAGCAAAACCAATGTTACACCGTGTCTACGGACGTGAGCGGCGCGGTGCAACAAATCCCCGACAGAAAACTGCTGCCGGGTTCTATTTATGACGTGCTGACACATTTCAAATGGTTTTCAACGGTCGTTTGACCTCTTTCTCGCGTCCAGTGTAGGCAGACTTTAGTTGTTGTAGACACGGTGTTACTCACCTATTGAGAAGAAACAAAGCAACCTCGGCGTCCGATCGCAGGCCTCCGCTCCTTGAGTTCTCTCCAGCGCTGGAAAGCTGATCCGATATTTACACGGGTCCTACTTCTTGCCTTATCTTTCCGCAGACGTTTTCCTCTTTTGTTTTTTATCCGCCATCTCTATCTTTCTGTCGCTCGGCTCGGCTAATGTCCGTCCCATGCACTGAACGCGCTCTCCTCCACATCACGAGTAGACACGCCCCTTATTGCTGATTGGCTACAAGTTTGTTTTGCGATTCGGCCCGAATCAGTTTTCTAAAGTGTTTTTGAAAAATCACTTACTCTGCCTTTAATGAGTTGAAAGTATTTCTCTTGAAGGAACAGCTCCTCGATAGAGGCACTAGCAGCTGCGGGCAACAGGGAGCACAGCTAATTCAGTATGCTTAGTGAAAACAATCGTATCACACCCAGACTGCTAGGATTACAGGGCAGATCTAGTCCACCTGCAGGGCTTCACAGCACTGTTAATAAAGCCACTGTTTTCAATTAAAAGCCTTTTAAACACTCTAAATCTAATCATGCTTGCAGGTGACAATACAAGTTAACTTGGCACGTTAAGTTAAGAATAAGAAGAGAAGATTATTTTAAACGGATTTCACAATATCTAATCACCCGGGTTTGCCGATTGAATAGCTGCTGAGAGAAAGGGTAGACTTATGCAATATTAAACAGTCTTTTCTCGCCATTAAGACGGTTTAATAGTGTTGTTGAATGTGAAGATGCATGGCGGTACTTGAGCTGCATTTTAAAAACACAATTTGCAACCTTGTTGTGGAGGAAACTAAATGCACGGTAGATCTGTATGTAATGCTGGGCAGTAAAAGCAAAGTCATGATACATGGAAACATTTATTGTTCATACAGTATATCAGATACAGAGTTGGTAAGATTATTTTAATGTATTTTCTCTATCTTTCTTCTGCTCACCAAGGCTGTATGTATTTGATAAAACATACAGTAATAACAATAATATTGTGAAATATTATTACAACTTAAATTAACTGTTAATATATGTTAAAATGCAATTTATTTCTGATATGCAAAGCTGAATTTTCAGCATCATTACTCCAGTCTTCAGAGTCCCACATCCTTCAGAAATTATTCTGTGCTGATCTGCTGCTCAATAACGTTTTTTTTTTTTCGTTTTTTTTCTTCATTGTGAAAGCAGTTGTGCTGTTTTATATTTTCATGGAAACTGTGATACTGTTTTTATTCTTCTAAAGAACAGCATTAATAAAAAAAAAAATAGAATGTTTTGACTGATGCAAACCAATACTCAAAATAATACAACTAATATCATAAAACATATAGCTCCAACTCCAAATTTTGCAAAGATGTAAGGCACTGTAAAATAGCTGGCATATGCAAAGCATCAACTGAAAGCTATATTAATGCAACAAGTTGCATCCGCCCACAAAGCAAACTCTGCTTCATGTTGATCCTTCTTTGGAACAATCTCAGCTTCATCCTGATTTGTTTGAAAGACGTTAACCTCTTTATTTTAGCATTTCTCCAAGTTTCACTTTAACAAGTACGCTATGCCATTAACAGGTTACGAAAGAGGTACAAGATGTTGAATTTGCAAGAGGAACCAGGCAGCTTGTGCAGGACTAAGGCGCCACAAATGTGGCGTGTCCAGGGGCCCTCAACCTTGAATATCTGCCAGTGTTCATAGTAGCCCATGCCGGGGCATAAACAGAGAAATGTACCCTGGCATTTTCCCCAGTCCACTCCAATCAGAGGCCAAATGGGGAATGCTAATGCAATTAACGTTTCCCAGTCAACACAACGCCTCCCCCCTCGTCCGAATTCTGCAAACCCCCTTCCCTTAATAACTGAGTGTGCTTGCTATCAAAAGCAGTGGCACTAATAATGCAGACATGCCATAAAAAGCCAAGGGGATGGAGGGAAATTGGGCAAATAACTCTGCCCCAGAGCGCTAACGCGATTTGCAATGCACATGCTAAGAAGAGGTCCGTCTGTGATGGTTTTCCAAGTGAAGGAGGCTGGCCACTCTGACGGCATGATTTATTTATTCATTTCCCTTTCTCGTTTAATGGAAATATAAAAGCCTGCATTGATTAGAGTTTAAGGATCAGCAGTTAATAGATTAAAAGCTTGCGACGTGGCCAGAGAAGAGCTCCAGCATTTTTTTGGTTTGCTCTTTGCTCGAGGGTTGTTGTTTGGGTTACTATTTTCTGGTCGTCCTGTATTTTGCACTGTGCCTAGAGATATGGGTCACCCTTGTGCCCTGACCTTGGACCACCTTTCCTGGCTTGAATCTTCATCTACAGGTGCAAAAGCGATAGAGGTTGTCAGTAAATGACACTCGAAAGTTCAGGAACCAAATTTACCTCGAAGGCAACGGCAAAAGCGTCAACTCCTTGACCTTTCGAAGACATGCTGGTGATCTTATGGCCTTCAGCCTATAAATAACCATGTATACTCTGTGTTTACTTTGGCAAGGGTTAGATGCGTCTTTAAATAGAGTCTGGGATGGAGGACCGGGATCTCGTATTATAATCCTTCATGAACAGGAACGGAGCCATTGAGGAGAGGACCAATGTTAAGTCACATGCTTGAGTTAAACAGGTTTGTTATGATCCAGGTAGCCCGATTTAGTAATAGAGGACGCTTTGTGGACATGGTTAAATGGAAGAATAATAGATTTCATGCAACCAAAGGTATAATTAGTTTCAAGCAGAGAAAAATCTTGAAGAGGGAGGAACATCGGGCTTTGGTGGAGTTAATGCATTGAATGTTCATAACAGGAGGGATACTTTGATCCAAGGTTGACCCAAAGGTGTCAATGAACAAATATATAGATGGATTTACAACCCCTATACATGTTCAGCCCACCTACAGACATGAAAATGAGTTGAGACATCGGGTATCCATGCAACATGCAGATGGCTTCATCTACAGCATATAACATATAATTTCCATACCCAGGCAGAAACAATAGATTTCAATCAGAGCAGCAAGGTGCAAAGACACATTTATAATTAAAATAAATTTGAATGCACTATGTTCTAAACTCATGATATAATTGTTGTTTCTGTAATTTCTACCTGAATTGCTTAATCACTCAATTCAAACTTTGTGCTGTAGATCTTTTCAGGCTTAGATGTGCGGAATATATTTTTTATACAGATGCACCGATTGCAATTTTCTTGGCCGATTCCGATTACCGATTTTTTTGTTAGTGTGATCTGCCGATACCGATTTTTGCCTATTCCGATTTTCTTTCTAAGAACTATAATTGACAGCATATACAAACAAAAATCTGCTTTTCTTCAATGCAAAGTTTTATTTTTATAAAAAAAAACACAAGTAAAAAGTCAGTAATACAATAAGAAAAAAAAAATTGCAAACAACAGCACAAATAAATGCAATAGAATAAAGAGAGCTATGAAACTAAGTTTTTCAGGTTAAGTAAGTTTTTATTCAGGTAAGGAATACTACAGAAATTAAAGTAATCAAATGTAAAATAACACATCCATCCTTATTTTACATTTGATTACTTTAATTTCTGTAGTCTTCATTGTAAAAATTAAATACAGATTAATGCTTACCATTAAAGTTATAAAACGTATTCAGTCAAGAGCAGAACATTATTTTATTTGTCTTTTGTTCTTTGATTAACATGACAGACAGCAGTGGGAATATTGGACTGCGGTCCCTTTAAGAGTTTATCCACGGACCCAATATACTGTTACACAACATGCGTTAAACAAAACGGGCATTTTGACATAATTGTTTATGTATTTGAACATTTTAGCGCAGTTAGCCACTCATTTTGGTATTTGTGGCTCACGGAAAGAAGTGAGACTGACCGGCCGATCACCGATCCGGGCCGATCATGAGGAAAATCGGCCGATTCCGATCCCTGGCCGATCGATTGGTGCATCTCTAATCTTTTATGGACAGCATTTAAAATGTAACTGGCTGTGATGACATCATCGTGACATTTGCAAACTGTGTTCCCATTGGTCCTCACATCGCAAAGATGGTGTCATGTGGTGCATTTGTTCTTCTATACAGCCAGCAGGAAACAAAGCAATGCCATTTCATTTTTCATTCCCAAAGCTGAACATGTAAACACTACGTTTTAAGGCAAAATTTCAGTTTTGGTGCGAATGCTTAACGTAGACGTATAGCCGAGTGCTAGACTTTCTAAAACTTTCTTGACAGCGTGCGCGAACATAGACACTTGACCCATGCACACAAGAAATGTTCATCTTTGTCTAGCGTCTGCGCTATTTCTCTCCAGACGTTATGACTGATAAAGATATCTATGTACGTTACTAGAGCTGCATCTATCTTCTAAGCTTGTTAATGATACCGTCAATTGTTGTTGCCATCTCCAGTAGTTTGTTAGCTAGCATGCACATCACTAGCATATTAGATGTTTATTAGTACTTATAAAGCACATATTAATGCCTTATTCTGCATGACCATATTTTAGATCCCTTAATCCTACCACATACATAAACAGCTTTACTAACTATTAATAAGAAGCAAAATATGGAGTTTATTGAGGCAAAAGTCATAGTTAATAGTTAGTTAATAGTGAGAACTGGTCCACAAACTAAAGTGTGACCATAAATTTGAGCGTATGTGAACTGTGCAAAAACTGGTTAAAAAATTAGACTGCATACAATATTATTATAAATTTGCGCCAAACACTGTACGCACACCCTTAAATACCCATGGTAAAAAAAACAAAAAACAAAACAAAATATGTTCTAGGCTTCACTGTCTTGCAAAAGAGATAATATTTCCATCAGGGAATGTAAATCTACTCCATACTGTCTTTCTAAGTGATATAAATATTCATTTCCACATAAAAACCCATGAGGAAGTCAAAACAAGACTTCTCGCATTTAAATACATTTTAATGAATACTAATACAGCGCATGGGGTTGGCGGCATTCACATTCTCAATATCAAACGGTGGCAACATCACATTAGTTAGCTCAGTGAAGGGCTAAATTGGAAGAGTCAAGAAAATAACAAGAATTTTCGAGATGAGCAGTTATTTACTGCATAAAGGACACAGGCTTCAAATTCGCATGCAAATGAAATGATAAATAAATAAATCAAATCATAATTTAATAAGCAGCAGATTACCAACACATCACAACAGCTTTAACAACTCAGTTCATGAAGATCATAGACTATTTCATCTCAGTGTGGCCCTGGCTCTGAAAATGAGAGCAGTGGGAAGCGTTTTCCTGGTGGATTCCTCAAGCACCAGCTTCTAATTTGTAGAATTTGTGTATGTTGGGGAAGAAAGCATCGGCAGCCCCTTTGTCTGTGATCAGCCTGCGTTCTGACATCTGTTTAAGGATGTTTATCCAAGGGGTAAGTATGTTAAGGGAAATATTATGCTGGTGTTATTTTACTTTTCTTCTGTTTGAATCATAAACACGGCTCCGGGGCAGGACGGAGAGATTAGAGTGAAAAACGCAAGCATGGGGTCTCGAATCACACCCCACGAGACGAATCCCTACCGTGATACCAGACCTAAAGACGTCCTGCTTAATCTGCCGATAGGAGTGTATTAATTTAATTAAGCCTAACGTAGCACGTGCGCCGCACTTTAGCTCTTTTATTGAGCCTGCAACGTTTTATTTACATCCACACGAGCTCCCGGACCGGCGCGTGTTGCTCTTTTACTGCGTTTGTGTGGAAGGAGTCAAACTAAAACCAGGTGCCAAGCTACAGGCTGCTCAGATGACAGCGAGAGCCCCTTCGGTGAAGGCTTTATGAACTGAAACGCTGCACAGAGAAAGCAGAGACCCTCATTTAAAAAGAAAATAGGTGTCCGGCAGCCATTCAGTCACCGCTCTCAATAAGGCATGAAACAGGGCGTCATTAAGGCAGTGTCAACCCTGCCAGAGTTAAGCTGACCCCCCTTTGGGCTAATGGGAGGAGGGCAGAGTCTTTAAAACCAAAGACAAAGAGCTTTACCCCCGCAGCATGTCCCTGTGTTACAGATAAAGAGTTTTAGCCCACCAATAAATGGATGTTGCATCCCAATAAGTCAAAAAGACCAGTAGATATGCATAAGGATGAATCTCATGAAACCTGTCAAGAACGTGTCCAGGTCATATTTTAATGCGCGATCAAAAGGAAGTAATACAAAATTATACTTTGCTTAATGAAAATGGATATTTTTCCTTCTAAGACTAGTTGCATTGTGACATGACAATTTCCATAAATAAATAAAGCCGATGATAGATAGATAGATAGATAGATAGATAGATAGACATGCGCGATCGGAAGTAATACAAAATTATACTTTGCTTAATGAAAATGGATATTTTTCCTTCTAAGACTAGTTGCATTGTGACATGACAATTTCCATAAATAAATAAAGCCGATGATAGATAGATAGATAGATAGATAGATAGATAGACATTTTAAAATACATTTGTTAATATTTGTTAATACATTTGTTGATATTTATTATTTTATTTCTTATTCTTAATTTAAATAAAAAAAAATACTTAAAATAATAAATAAACATTATATCATTTAATCGGCATGCATTATGGTGATTTAATTTGTATGTATAAATAAATAAAGGCAAATAATAATAATAATAATATCCTTTGTTTTCTTCATGCAAAATATATATATAATTTTTTTTTAATGTGACTCGGACAAGTTTCCATGAGATTTACACCCACAACGAAAGTCCAAGAGACAGATGAAGAAAGTAAAGGCAGGGAAACCGGCAAGATACAAGCCCAGCCAAAGAACAAAAAGCAGCAGCCCGAGCTGGAGAAGGAGGAGATGAGGAGATTTCCGCTAAAACTAATCAATCAGGTCCTGATAATGGCTTCCATGCAGGAGTGTTGACACTGGGTCAGCTCTTCCCTTGACCCGCGCCTTCAGGGCAGCGGCTACAGAAAAGGCACAGATAACAGAAGCTGGGGCTAATTGTCTGCCTAGTGTCAGGGCTTTTCAAAGCCTCTCCACTTTCACTCGGTCGCCCGTCTTTCTCTTCCATTCCTCCGTACTCGGATCCTCACCCCCGTCTCCCTCTCTCCGGCGAACCGG
>NW_015629204.1:154826-158913 GCF_001515625.1 Sinocyclocheilus rhinocerous
GATAGATAGATAGATAGATAGATAGATAGATAGACATTTTAAAATACATTTGTTAATATTTGTTAATACATTTGTTGATATTTATTATTTTATTTCTTATTCTTAATTTAAATAAAAAAAAATACTTAAAATAATAAATAAACATTATATCATTTAATCGGCATGCATTATGGTGATTTAATTTGTATGTATAAATAAATAAAGGCAAATAATAATAATAATAATATCCTTTGTTTTCTTCATGCAAAATATATATATAATTTTTTTTTAATGTGACTCGGACAAGTTTCCATGAGATTTACACCCACAACGAAAGTCCAAGAGACAGATGAAGAAAGTAAAGGCAGGGAAACCGGCAAGATACAAGCCCAGCCAAAGAACAAAAAGCAGCAGCCCGAGCTGGAGAAGGAGGAGATGAGGAGATTTCCGCTAAAACTAATCAATCAGGTCCTGATAATGGCTTCCATGCAGGAGTGTTGACACTGGGTCAGCTCTTCCCTTGACCCGCGCCTTCAGGGCAGCGGCTACAGAAAAGGCACAGATAACAGAAGCTGGGGCTAATTGTCTGCCTAGTGTCAGGGCTTTTCAAAGCCTCTCCACTTTCACTCGATTGCCCGTCTTTCTCTCCCATTCCTCCATACCCTGATCCTCACCCCCGTCTATCCTCTCTCCGGCGAACTGGCCACTTTGTTTGCCTCCTCTTCCCGGAGCGAGGCTGCGTGAATCACATTTCTTGCATGGTGCGCGGCTGTCTAACACGCTCGCTCGCATCCTTCTAACACGTGCATAACAGGCAGCGGAGAGCCGGGAGACGCTGCGGCTAGTGAATACTGTGACACCTCAAGCAAACAGGAAATATTCCATTAGGTGACATCTGCCAATCATTTGTTGATCCCAACAGCTTCCAAAATAGGAGCTCCAAAAAAAAATCTGCCCATCTTTGCATGTCCCTCAAAGCACAAAACCAAATGGCATCGCATGCAACAAAACATTCCTGTTAAAAATGACTGACAGTTTATAAAGAAAAGACAGAATCAAGGTACTTACTTAAAAGCGTTTGCTTCCGTCTCTTGCCTTATCTTCCTCCGCTCCTTAATGCCTGTGTTTTGTCCTCTGTAGCTGCACACAGATGTGAAAGTGTGTGCGTGTGTTTGGGTAGATCAGAGAAGCTCCAGTACAGAAAGTTGCTGTTCTGTAGGCAAAGGCGTGTAGTGTGTGTGTATGTGTGTGTGTCTCAAGCAAAGGCTCACACTGCACTGGCTGAAGGGAAACCAAAGCACTTTTAAACTCGCACTGGCTCCCCATGTGACCAGCTCACAGCAGCCAGTGAGGAATATATTAGTGTGGCTTCCTCTGTCTACATGCACCCCCTAGCCACTGTTGCAGGAAGTGTGCGCTGCCAGAGAGACACAGACGCGCGCACAGTGACATATGCTTGCAATACCCATGGCACGATTAACAAAAACACAAATGCAACCACCCAAAGAGAAATTTATGTTGCTCAGAGTTTGCTCTTTCATAGCTCAGGAGACTTAACAGGGTTTTCAGTCATGCTTTATTCAAGTGTCCGCTTTTTCTCAGAAGTTAGGTTAGGTTAGGTTAGTCTTGAAGTTAGGCAAAAATTAGACCTTTGGAACAATTTGATTTAAAAAATAAATAAATAAATTGCAGACTGAGCACAATTTGAGACGTTGAAATTTCAAAACCTCTAACATTTTTTATTTATTATTATTTTTATTTTATTTTATTTATTTATTAATTGTATTTATTTATTGTTATGTTTTATTTGTAATCTCCCTTTAATAACATTATTGTCTAGGGGAAACAATCGAGACACAAAAGAGATCTCGTTAGCCATATTTCCTTCCTCTTGGCACTTACTGGGAACATTTTTATTTGTGATTACTGCGTTTTAAAATGCACAATATCTGAACTCCCCCAATTGGTATTTGGCTTGTTAAGATAAATCGCTTGCTGGATGCATTTAAAGTGTCCCCTAAAAGAATAAAACAAACAATTCAAATATAAATGTTGATAATTGTAAAGATTTGTAAGATCATCTTTTATTCTTTTTTTTCCTTTGACGTTTCTACAACTGTTCATCTACAAATTAAAAATCAAAGAGAACTTGAGATTAAACAAATAACTAAAAACAAACAACAAATATAACAAACAACGCACATTAAACTAAATATAATAAACAGTGCACACCAAACACAACAAACAAAGCACAGCAAACATCCTATACACCAAACATAAAAACAACAAAACTCAGATTTAACATAAGCAACACACATAAAATGCAACAATCAACAAACATAAAAATAAAACACCCTCAACAAAATATAATAAACAGTGCACACCAAACACAACAAACAGCATATAGTGCACTAAACATAACAACAAACCACTGGTTCAACATTTACATTTACATTTAGTCATTTTGCAGATGCTTTTATCCAAAGCGACTTAAAATTGGGGAATACATAAAGCGATTCTTCTTAAAGAAGCAAACAGACACAGGAAGTGGTCGTAATCCCAAGTTTCAGGCATTTGTTCAAATAAGTACAAACTAGAAATGGAAGGAATAAATAAAGAGAAAGACAAAGGTTCCAGCCAGAAGAGCATTGCAGTAGTCCAGCCTAAAAATGACAAGGGCCTGGACAAGAAGTTGTGCAGCATGCTCTGTTATAAAGGGCCTGATCTTTCTGATGTTGTGCAATGCAAACTTGCAAGATCGAGCAGTCTTTGCCATGTGGTTTTTGAAGGTCAACTGGTCATCAAAGATTACACCAAGATTTCTGACCGAAGTTGATGGGGTAATTGTAGAAGAACCTAGCTGGATGGTGAAATCATGCTGTAGAGTTGCAACATAATAAGCAATCAATGAATGCACTTGAAATGCAACAATTAGCACACACCAAACATATAAAATGCACACTAAACATAGTGCAAACCAATCGTAATGGAAAATGCACACCATAAATAATAAACAGACACCCCAAACATCAAATAATAAACAATGTACAACAGTGAATGAATGAATGAATGAATGAATGAATGTTACAAAATGGTCTTTCCACCAATCACAATAATCAGCAGCTGAAACTTGCACCCCACTTCCTTTATCTGTCTCTCTCCTGTTTTTTTTCCCCTTCTTTCTTTAAAGCACATCTGAACTACAGCTCATCACCACGATACGGCCCCTCCTCCTCTCTCTCTCTCTTCTGGGCTCTTGCTTCTATGCAAATGTGCCTCCTGAAACAATGGTGAGAATCTTAGCCGGATAAACACACATGGCGTGCATTTACAAATCAATACTCAGAGCTCAGCAGGGCTGTGCATTAAACATGAGCTGCTCCACAGAAAAGCAAAGTCACTACTAGCCGTCCTATCAGTCTGCTCACCGTTCAGCCAGTGGGGGAGACTACCCACAATGCACTGCAGGACAGTGTTGGGCAAGTTACTCTGAAAATGTAATCAAATTACTGATTACTGATTACTCCTTTTAAAAGTAATCTCGTTACTGTTCTGATTACTTTATTTCAAAAGTAATTAGTAATTAATTGCATTACTAGTTACGTTACTTTTTTCTCCATTAAATTTGTGAAATCCCATCATACACACTCCCGATAAATATTTGTTATTAAAGCATCAACATTCACAGAACACTGTTATTTTTAACTAAAGCAAGCGGCGGCTGCATACATGGTTTGGCATAGCAGAATGCCAGCAAAGAGCGCTGCATTTATAATCTCTAAAAGACATCTCAGTTCATCGCAATCTCACAAATCTCTGTTATAACACAATAAATACAGTATATGCATAATGAATCTTTCATAATGTCTACAATTCGTATGTTACAATGAGAGGATTCGTGAGCACGCAAATTTCAGCACTGCATTGCTCAACGCTGCAAACAAGTGTTATAGCCTAAATAAAAACTCTGCATACGCTTGCACCTGTTAATCGTTTATATTTTATATTACTTCGTGTTGCTTTTGTGCAATAGATGTATAACAATTTATTTGTTTAGATATTTTATGTTTAGATATTTCTATTTTGCGGGAGTCCCGTGAATAATTTT
>NW_015629204.1:159036-184848 GCF_001515625.1 Sinocyclocheilus rhinocerous
TTTATATTTTATATTAGTTCATGTTGCTTTTGTGCAATAGATGAATAACAATTTATTTGTTTTAGATATTTTATGTTTAGATATTTCTATTTTGCGGGAATCCCGTGAATCGTTTATTCTCCTGCATCCCGCACACACACACACGAGTGTCTACCCGCCCGCACCAGCACTCGCCCATCTTGTCCCGAGCCGCACTCTGTTGTGTCAGGTCTCGTGGGAGCAGGCCTCTAATCCACTGGCACTTGACTCGACAGTGCGTGTGCTACATCCTTTTTACAATCTCTAGATTATAAAACACTGCATTATGTCAGCAATGTAACGCCACAGTAACGTATAGAGACTTCGGCTTGTAACTATACTCGAATTACTATTTTGAAAATTATAACGCGTTAAATTACTTTGTTACTAAAAAAAGTAATCAAATTACAATAACGCATTATTAAGTAATGCGTTACTGCCCAACACTGCTGCAGGAACACACTGTCACACTGTAAAGTTACAAGATGAGCTGGGATCGACAGTGATACTGTTAAGTGATTACAGAAATGACTGGCATTTTGGTTCAGAGGACAAAATGGTTTTGGATGCAGTAGCTTCAGTACTGAAATAGCATAAAAAAGAGAAGAAATAGGGGTCAGTTTCTTTATACCGAATACCATTAAGTCACTAATGAACATTATACAATGCATACCAGATCAGCAGTTATATATTCATATATGGATGGGTATGAAAAATTCAGAGTTAAAGTTTTATGAAACTATTTGAATGTAAATGAACTTGTGATCTTTTATGCACCGTATAATATAACTACACTTTTAAATTTTTAAAAGAAAATGGTGCTTGGCCATGCAAAAACTCATAGCCACCATGCTTACACTTAGAGTTACACTCTTAAAAAATAAAGGTTCTTTATTGGCATCTATGGCTCCACAAAGACCTTTTAACATACATGGAACATTTCCAAAGTTATTTTACAAACTGTATACTCAAGGGTTCTTTAATGCTCTGGATTGTATGATATCTAATTTTTTAAGTAAAGATTTGGTTGCTGACCCATGTACAATGCATCCATAGTCAAAGCAGGAACGAATCAATGCTTGATACATACACAACAATGCACTACGACTAGCTCCCCAATTGTGACTAGCAACTGTACGCATGCAATTTATGATCATTCTACATTTTGATTAAATTTTACTTATATGCAGTTCCCATGTAAATTTTTCATCAAACCATAAACCAAGGTATTTAAAAACAGGTACAACTTCCTTCCTCTTCTCTACCTGTTATATTTGTCTCCTTTTTCAGACCACACCCTTTTTTCATGATCATCTTTTATGATTTCTGTATACTCAAGGGTTCTTTAAGGAACTCAAAATAAACTCTAAAGAACCTTTGTCCACTTTATAAAACATTTTGTCCGATTGAAAGATCGCATGGATGGAGGTTTCCCTTCAGGAACTGCGTCGAACGCTTTGGGAACGCCCCCAGCGAGACCCCGTACTGAAGCATGTGTGAAATCAGTCCAATAGATAAGCGAGACGTCACTAGCGGGGTGACGTGAGCAACCAGGAAGCATAAAGGCGCATCTGGCAAACACACATGTTAGCTGCTGCTCTTCAGCGAGTGCGTCTATGTATGTGTGTGTGTTGCATAAGCACTTCAGTCAGTCAGTATTTCTCTGTTAGAAAGCGAGACAATGCCTAAGTGTAAAACAAAATCTGATGTGGCGAGCAGACGGCGTTTCAAGTTGTGTGTTCCTCCCTGCCCACGCTATCTCTCGGGTGGGGATACACACGATTTGTGCGTCGTCTGTTTGGGAGCGGAGCATGCAGCCCTCAAGGGGGCTGCCTGCCATGACTGTGAGCTTCTCCCGCTCCGTGTGCTCCGCTCCTGCCTGGCCGTCTTCGATGAAAGCGGCCAGGTTCGCGATCCTGCTGAGGCACAGCGGCGGCTGTTATCGTGGGGATCGCAAGTGGATTTAGCGGAGGGATCCGAGACGGGCTTGTCCTTATCTCGGTCCTCACCGTCTAGATCCACGGCTCCCTCTCAGGGATTGGAAACCCGCCCCGCGGTTTCTTCCCCCCGGAGAGAGAGCCAGGCGCTTCATCTATTTTCCTCCGAGGAGGTTGATGTGATGAGCGTCCACACGGAAGAGTCTGCGGACTTGCCACCACAGTCCCTCGAGTATGAGGAGCTAGTGGAGATTGCCGAGCTAAAAATCGATTTGCCAGCCGAGAAACAGGACGCTCGTCCCAAAAGCAAACTGGACGAGCACTTCCTTAAAGCCAGATCGCAACCTTCACACCAGGGCCTTCCATTTTTCTCCGATCTCCATGCTGAGGTGTCGAGATCGTGGGAGAAACCGTACTCAGCCCGACTCTTCAGTCCAACAGTAACCAACTACTCTAACATCGTGGGGCTGAATGAGAAGGGTTATGGGGCGATGCCGGCGGTGGAGCAGACACTCGCGAGTTATCTCTCCCCGTCCTCAGCATCATCCCTGAAGGCCCTGAAGCTTTCCACTAGACCAGTAAAAATGACATCCATCCTGGTTGGGAAAGCTTATACGGCGGTAGGTCAGCTCGTGGCTACGGAGCGGCACCTGTGGTTGAATCTGTCCGAATTACAAGACAAAGACAGATTCTTCCTGCTGGATGCCCCGCTATCGCCTTCTGGCCTCTTCGGCGGCGCAGTAGACACTTTTGTCGAGAGGTTTCAGGAGCCGAAGAAGCAGGCGGTGGCATTCCAGCGTATCCTCCCTCGCCTTTCCCAGGTCTTTGGGACTGCTGAGCGGGAGCAGCCATCCAGCTCCTCATATCACCAGACCCAGAAACAGAGTGTCCCATCCCGTACCCCCCCGCAGAAAGACCAGGGACCTGCCACCCCGGTGTTTCAGGGCTCAGTGAGCTCTGACGACTAGAGTAGTCAGGTTGGTCGTTCCCTGCCGGCCATCCGCTTCAAGGCACCGAAGTGGCTCCTCTAGTGACACCAGAGGCCAGTCTCGAGAGACTGGTTCCCTTAGTAGACTTTCTGGCAGCGTTGCGGAAACAGTGTTAAGTAGCCCAATTCCGTGGGAAAACCTTGGCAACACTGCTTATGAACCGACCGCGTTTCCTTGGTTACCGCTGTAAACAAAGCAGAGTTGCGCTTTATACGGAGAAGAAAATGCCATTGCCATCAAAACTTTTCTCAAGATAGTACCCTTCAGTGATACATGAATATAACCCCATAAATGTAATGCATTTTTGTACCTATTTTACTGTTTTTTTCGGGATCTACTGGGACAGTGATAAGATCTATCAGTCGATCGCGATTGACGGGTTGGCGACCACTGCTGTAGAGAGAGGTTACAGAATCCAGTTCGGTTCTCGTCCACCTCGCTTCAGTGGGGTTATTCCTACATTAGTGGGCCCCGAGCAGGCTCTGGTATTGGAACAAGTAGTAGAAGGAGGCCATTGAACATGTTCCTACAGCCGTTACGTCATCGTTCTGAAGAAGGATGGGGGGTTGCGTCTGATCATAGATCTGCGTCTACTGAACCGCACTATCAAACAATTTCGGTTCAAGATGCTTACTTTCAAACAGATTGTGTCTCAAATCAGGTCCAAGGACTGGTTTGTCACGATAGATCTCAAGGACGCATACTTCCATGTATCCATCCTTCCTCAACACAGGAACTTCCTGAGGTTTGCTTTCGGGGGCGAACATACCAGTATCGGGTTCTTCCGTTCGGCCTGTCACTCTCCCCCCACACTTTCACAAAGTGTGTGGATGCTGCCCTGGCTCCATTGTGACCTCAAGGCATCCGCATACTGAATTACATCGACGATTGTTTGATATTAGCCCAGTCAGAGCACTTGGCGGCTAGGCATCAAGATGTCATCCTCTCCAATATGAAAGAGCTGGGGTTACGGCTAAATGTCAAGAAAAGTGTGCTTTCTCCACTACAGAGAACCACTTATCTGGGCATGGTGTGGGATTTGACAACGATGTAGGCACAGTTGTCTCCTGCTCGTATTGAAGCAATTCTCACAGCTTACATGCCTTAGACATGTGGAAAAAACCTTGGTTCCTGTCTCAAGGGCCGTCTCTGGGGGCTCCTTGTCGTCGTGTAACGCTAACGACAGATGCCTCCCTCACAGGCTGGGCCCGAGGTCTGTGGGAAGGCCAACATCTCATGTGGCACATCAACTGCCTGAAGATGTTGGCCGTGTTTCAAGCTCTAAAACACTTCCTTCCAGAACTAAGGGGACATCATGTGCTTGTCCGCACAGACAACACATCGGTGGTCTCCTACATCAACCGGCAGGGGGGACTGTGCTCGTGCTCCCTTTACAGGCTGGCGCACCAGATCCTCCTGTGGGCTCAGGGAAAGTTCCTCTCACTAAGAGCAGTCTACATCCCTGGGCATCTTAATCAGGGAGCAGACATCCTGTCGAGACAGAGGCTGAGGCCCGGGGAATGGAGGCTCCACCCAGAGGTGGTGGACCTCCTTTGGAGAGAGTTCGGCCAGGCGGAAGTGGATCTATTCGCGTCACAGGAAACGACACACTGTCCGCTCTGATTCTCCCTCATGCCATGGCCGAGGCTTCGTCTGTACGCATTTGCCCTGATCGCTCTGCTCCCGGGAGATCTGGAGAGAGTACGCCGGGACGGGGTCCGTCTGCTGCTAATAGCCCCGTTCTGGCTGGCCCGAGTATGGTTATCCGACCTTGTGTCCCTCCTCGATGGCTCTCCGCAGGAGATTCCGATCAGAAGGGACCTCCTCTCTCAGGCAGGGGGCACCATCCTTCACCCCCGCCCGGAGTTATGGAAGTTGTGGGCATGGCCCCTGAGGGGGCACAGCACATAGCATCGGGTCTCTCAACTGAGGTTATTGAGACCATACTCCAGTCCAGAGCTCCGGCCACAAGGAAACTGTACACCTTGAAGTGGAAGCTTTTCACTTCTTGGTGCGGACAGTGACTGCAAGCCCCAGTCAACTGCCCAGTTGGTACAGTTCTGGAGTTTCTGCAGGAGCGTTTTTCCGCAGGGTTATCCCCCTCCACTCTGAAGGTTTACCTGGCGGCCATAGCTGAATGAATGAATGAATGAAGCATTTATATAGCGCTTTATTGTGTATTGCTGTACACCCAAAGTGCTTTACAACCATATGGATGGTGGGGGGGTCTCTCCTCAACCACCACCAGTGTGCAGCATCCACCTGGATGATGCGACGGCAACAACAGCACAACGGCGCCAGTACGCTCACCACACACCAGCTACAGCTGGAGAGGAAAGAGAGAGATAGAGCCAATTCAATGGATGGGGATTATTAGGAGGCCATGATTGACAAGGGCCAGTGGAGGGAATTTGGCCCGGACACCGGGGTTACACCCCTACTCTTTTATGAGAAGTGCCATGGGATTTTTAATGGCCACAGAGAATCAGGACCTCGGTTTAACGTCTCATCCGAAGGACAGTGCTTTTTACAGTATAGTGTCCCCGTCACTATACTAGGGCATTATGCATGGTTAGGGCGTTTCTTTAGCCGACACCCGGGTATGTCCCTAAGGTGCCCACCTCTTCGCCGGGTCCCATGGTACTACAAGCCTTCTGTCCTCCCCCTTCCAGGAAGCAGACCAGGAAAGACTCAATCTGCTCTGTCCAGTGCGAGCACTGGACACTTACGTCCACAGAGCTGCCCAGTGGCATAAGGCATCTAAGTTATTCGTTTGCTTCGGTCCGCCTAAGAAAGGGGTTGAGTCGGTGGGTGGTTGAGACCATCACACTGGCCTACAAGTCCTCTGGCCTCCCGTCACCTATGGGGGTCAGAGTGCACTCGACCTGGAGTATGGCAGCCTCCAAGGCCTTATCAGTGGGTGTAGCCTTCCAGGATATTTGTGCTGCAGTCGGCTGGTCCTCTCCATACACATTTGTCTGGTTTTACAATTTGGACCTGACACCAACCCCGGGGTCCTAAGTTCTCTCATCTTGATGTGCTCGCCAGACACATATCAGACAGGGACTTGCTCGTATGGCGCAATGGGTATTCTCGTTCCCAAAGCGTTCGACGCAGCTCGAGTTCCTGAAGGGGAACGTCTCTAGGTTACGTATGTAACCATGGTTCCCCGAAGGGAACGAGACGCTGCGTCTCCCTGCCATACTCCCTGCATCCCTGCAGGCGCTCGCTTCCACAGAAGCTAACGCGCGTTTGCTGGATGCACCTTTATGCTTCCTGGTTGCTCACGTCACCCCACTCGTGACGTCTCGCTTCTCTATTGGACTGATTTCACACATGCTTCAGTATGGGGTCTCGCCAGGGGTGTTCCCAAAGCGTTCCACGCAGCGTCTCGTTCCCTTCGGGGAACCATGGTTACATACGTAACCTTGAGACGTTCTTAATGGAACCATCAGTGTCAATAAAGAACCTTTAACACAATGTAACAAAATAGCCTCACTTTTTTTAAAGGTTCATCTGTAATTATGTTGTGCTATTTATTTCTTTTTTTCTTTTTTTTTTCTTTCCATGTATCATCAATATTTTGGTAAATATTTAGGTCAGGTAAATTTTAGAACTCATAAATCATGAAACATCGGTTTATTACAGATACATTGTTGTACTAATTTTGCATATTTGTTCGTTTATTCATTTAGATATTTTGCTTTTGCAAGTATGGGAACATCTTAGAAGTTTCTGTAATATTTTGGAATATTCTGGAATATTCTAGTGCGTTCTGAAACATTCCAGAACATTGTGGGACTAGTGAAAAAAGACATAAATCATCCAACACACACTTCTAAAGTTTTGGAAGAGGATTTGCTCATTATACCAAGTTTTTGAGAAATGACAAAAGAGTGAGACATAATAATCATAATCAGTTTATTTTTTTGTTCATTTGATATTAGAACTTGGCGAACTTCTCTGGAGGTAATTACAATGCTTGCAAGTCAGCACTGAATTGATATTTCTCCAATATTCTGTTTCGGGTTTGTTGTAAACATCTAACCTGAACATAAAACCTTGGCAGTTAGTTTCGTCCAAATCGTTTACTCTGTTCAAACTTTGTTTTGCAGAAAAATTCTGCCTTTTTCTATCAATTGCCATTTAAAATGTAACTAACAGCAATGAAACCATGGCAATATTTGCAGACCGACTTTCACTGGTCTTTTAATTGTTTTAAAAGCTAGTCTTCTAAAAGCTCCCAGAGGAACCCTGAACATGCAGGAAGTAACTGGCTGTGAATGTTCTCTACTTCCCCACCGTGAAGAGTGAGAGTACTAGTTTGATTAGTGCTATTTTTATGCATGTCTCATCATAACATATTGTATTTACGATATGAAAATGCTAATATGAGTGAGAAATGCTGTAGAGGCTCGTCTCGGGTTCATGGACACTGAATAGAGAGAAAACTGTCTGAGGCTGTTTGTTACTCCGAAAAACATCTGAGAGGAGTAAGATCACAGGCAGACGTATTCCCTGAGGCATGTTTCAGACGACCGGAATGGTCAACCAATATGTGGATGTTGAATATGTCTGTTTACCAAACAGGAGACTACTTTTAAGGAAAAATAAAATTAAAATAGACCCTAATTGCTTCTTTAAAAATGCTGGTAGTTATACTGTGAATCAAATCAAATCATATAAAATTTCAATTTCATCAAAATGTAATCAATTTGAAACTTGTGTGTTGTTAGTAGATTAGTATGCTGTTTCTAGGGTGCTGTAATTCAGTGCCAAGGCAATTTTAGTGCACAAAATGTGCAGGGCAACTTAAACACTAAAGCTTAATACTTAGGACTAAAAGGGAATCTTGTTTTGCTCAGATATATAGTACAGCAGCCTTAAAAACAGTATTTGGACACATAAGCCTCAATTAAAAATTTAGGAATGCATTTACATTATATTACAAAAACAATAAAAAGTAGCATTTATTTTAAAGCAGCACAAACACATTTTTCAATCAAAAAATTATATAAAATCAAATTGGTTTGGTTATATGAAATAATATGGTTATATGAAATATGAAACAATGAAGGTGCTGAATAGAATTGAAATTTAAAGAGGTCATATGATGTTGCTAAAAAATAACATTATTTTGTGTATTTGGTGTAATGAAATGTTTATGCAGTTTAAGGTTTAAAAAACACATTATTTTCCACATACTGTACATTATTGTTGCTCCTCAATGCCCCGCCTTTCTGAAACGCGTAGATTTTTACAAAGCTCATCGTTCTGAAAAGCGAGCTTACAGGCTGTGAGTCAGAACAGACGGCATTGTAGGCTACTCTCTCAGATTCAGGAAACAGTCCTCTGTAAAATGTATTGCACACACACAAATATTTGGTTTGAACTTTTCTGGAACAGTGTTGCAAATAAAACTTAACCACTGATTTCCAGTTGTGTCCTCTTTTGGAAGGCCAAACAAAGTATTTTCGCTTTTGCAACGAAACACACAGCATCCCCATGACATGGCGGCGGCAGCAACAATACTACAGCAAGAAAAAAAAGTTACGCCTTCTTTCTTTGCGTGAACATTTGGGCGCCGTTATGCAAATCTTCCCACACAGTGACGTAGACATGTGGGGGCGTGTTTAAACGAGGAGATTTAGGAGGGCGTGGACGAGTCTTAAGTTTTAAATAGAATATCTCTTTGGGTTTGAGACTTTAGGGATCTTATCTATTCACGAACAGCTTGTAACTCTCCAAAGAGAGAGGGAAACTAGAAATCGCATCATATGATATCTTTAATAGAAATTGTGAAATTGAATAGAAACTTTATCTATCAAACTTTGTGAAACTACACTGATGTTATTTGACCAAGTGAAATGTGTGACCCTGAGGGGAACTGACTTTATAGATCCCTGAAAAAATGACCTTAAGACTGAGACTGCTGAGACTTGAGATTCCAAAACAGTATGTGTAATTAGATTAAATCAGGTTTTAAAATCTCAAAATCAGATTACAGTTACTTTTTTTATGGATTACATGATTACAAATTATTCACATTCATTAATTTATAATGCATGGATTTTTTTTTCTTTTTTCCTTTCTAAAAATTCTACTGTGTGCCATATTAAATACAGTGAGTATTCACAATATAGAACGGTCATGTAAATTAATTTGCGGACAAAACTCCTCTGAATAATTATGAAAGTTACTAAACACAGCCAATGTATATCTGACCAAAATATTGTGGGTGTTAAGTATGCATATATAAACAGTTTATTCATTTTAACTTTTCATTTTTTAATGAAATTATTATTAGTTTTTTTATCAACTTTTTTTAATCTACCCAGCACTGTTTAAGTGTAAAAAAAAAAAAACCTTTTAAGGGCCACTGTATGTCATAAAAAAGGTTAAAGATTTTGAGGTCCCACTTTATACAGTAGTTTTTATTATTATTGTTGTTGTGTGAGTTTGAGCTCCATATTTTACTTTATCACACTATTTGAGCCATAAAAGGCTCAAATAAATATAATAAAAACAAACAAAAACACTTTTTAATTGTTTATTTTGTCTATAAATTGTTCTATTTAACTCGTTTAATTTCCTTACTGTTATTTAATATGTAAGGATTTACAGGGTATATTAAGTGCATTGTATCTAAATGTTAGTGCATAGCTGTTCGAGACTTTTAATATAAGGTGGGTCCAATTTTGCCAATGTCATGTCATGCGATCCTCAAGTGTGATTTAAGACATTGTTTTCTCGCATTGTTATTGACATTTATTTTCCTCTAAACCAACACCGCCAAGACCAAATTAACTATGACACTTCACTAAAGAACGTCGCAACTAAACTTTCAGATGAAACTGTCATTTTGACAGCAGTCACTTTTATAGTATGCGCTGTCTGTCAAAGCTCGTGTCTATGTCAAGGTGAACGCTTTGAACTTTTCCCTAAAAGCCTTGTGTAATCGCACAGGGCACATCGCACCACATTTCGGTTCACGTTGTCGGCTTGTTATGACAAGAGCATCATTCAGCAAACACTCTTGGCCGTTATCCACAACTTTGATAGAGTGCACCTTAATATGTTCAAACCCTCGCTGGTGTTTCAGCAGTGTTGCATCTTCAAAAATCTTCACCACAAGACAAAACAATAGCTTTTTTGCATGTACTTCAGGAACTTTGCAGACTGACATGTTAAATACAACATCCACTGAGAGTCTGGTTTGTCTGCTTCACGGATCTCAAAGTCTAACCTGAGGGCTACTAGTCGGGTGGTGCACTTCATCAATTACGTCAAATGGATTTTGCAGCCATATATTTTGACAATAAACAGTTACTGATGCATGACAGGACTTTTCGGAGTTTCAGAACGACTCGTAGCCAGTGTCCCTTTCTGCATATTTAGTGAACTACTGACGCCTGAGATTGTGTTTCTCGAGAGCTGCAGGATGCAGGACAGTGCAGAGCAGGTCAATGGCATGAGTCAACAAGGCAAAGCAGATCACAAAATGTATCTGACCCAATTCTACACATAATATTCTACTTAAAGTGCTACAGAAGAGGTCAGACATCTCACACTGTTAGATAGCCTTGGCATTATAAACAACACTGATACACAAAAGACGAGACTGCTATGCACTAACATAAATTATTTACAAGTAGGGCTGCACGATAAATCGCATGCGATATTTAATGCGCCAGGCCTATTTACAAGCTTATAAATCATTACTATTATTACAAATTATCATGGTTTTGTTTTAGTGACAGTAACTGGTTTCATGATACATTATAGTTTATTTTTACCAATCCTAATTGGTCAGTAGTAACATTCTCACTCATCTGGGTAAACCAGCATCTTATAGTGTGAACTTGAATATTAATATTGCTGTAAAAATGTGTAAGCGTTTTTGTCACTTTTTTTGATTGTTTGTTTTATTTTGTTTTGTTTTAAAGGGACTGTAACTCCAAAAATGTAAATTCTACATGCATTTCTCAAAATATCTTATTTTATGTTCCACATTATCTCTTATTTAATCTAACAGAGATAATCTATTTAACTTTTCATTACAACTTTCACTTTCAGGGTGGCTTTTTTGGCCAGTGAAGTAATATGCAAATGTATTGTATAATACAATATAAAATTGACACATATAATGTACAAAAGAAAACTTTTATTTCAGTCCACTAAATTAATAAATAAATAATTTTATTTAGCAATGATGCATTAAATCGATGTCATAGTAAAGACAGTTTGTTACTATATACTATAAAGTAGATATATTAAACGTATATACTATACACTTCTGAGCTTTCTATTCATCAATACACACACACACACACACACACACACACGGTTTCTAAAGGATCATGTGACACAAAAGACTGAACTAATGATGCTGAAAATTCAGCTTTGCATCACATATATAAAATATATTTTCAAATATACTGAAACAGAAAACAGTTGCTTGCAAATGCAGCCTCGGTGAGAAACTTCTTTCACAAACACACAAAAAATATCTTAATGAGACACAGAGTTGAAGAACCCTAATTTGTATGATCAAAGGCCAAACGGATCTTTAGTATAAAATGATTTGCTGGTCGAAAGATAAATCTTGACATATGAGCGGCTGTGAGAAACTATCTAGGGCAGTTTGAGACCTCTATTTAGTTGCTGTTTTAGGTATCGGAAAGTCTGGCTAGTCTTTGAACAATGAAGAAAACAGGGGAACACATTACCCAGCCTTGAATCTGACAGTACGCTCTTCTGTCATATGAGCAGAACAAAGCATATATCATATATTAAAATAGAGATGATTGATGGGTAATCTCAGCACTGGTGTGGGCAACACTGCATTCATTCTCAGGGGAAAAACAGCTTTATCTAAATAAAGGGCCGTTTTTGGTGACCTTGGATCGAGATGAAAACTTTTAGATATAACGGTATCTACAGAATGAGGCAGTTCATCTTACTTTGAGGCCTGTTTCCAGACAAACATTAAACGAGAACTCTGAGCAAAAAGGTGTTCAATGGATAGTCACCGATGGCAGGGCATAATTTAGTCACGGATTAGGTTTCATCCATGGGCAGGACTTTATACAACTTCCTCTTTATGTGAGCCATGTTATGACCGAAGGCTAGAACAGACTTGCCTGAATATGGCTGGGCACACGGCCACTTCACCTTGATTCCCTGCACCATCTGGTGACGGCTCAATAACGTCTGGCTATGAATTGAGTGATCATTACAAATTCCAATCTAGTTAATAAACAGAGCTGGGTACTGAAGCCGTTTTTACAGGAAGAATATTATCAAATACCATGTAAATATCTTTCATGTGCATCAGAACCATCGGAAATGTGTTAGGATTGTCCAGTTTGAGCGTAATAATTTGCTTCATAAACCACATGTTCCTCTGTGCCATTTGAAAGTTTTAAGGAGATTGTGACTTTTTAATTTTCTGAAGAAAATGAGTGGATCTTGACCATGCAAAACACTAAACACTAGAGATTGTTTCATTGCTATGCAGTTGCTAGGCTGATTTGGGTGGTTGCTTATTGGCATAAACAGAGCACAAATGTCTCAGAGTATGTATGATTTTCTGGCTCAGGTCCTCAATGTTTTGTGCATTTTATTATCCATCAGATAAGAACTGTATTCCCAGTTGCTAAAAAAACTAAAATAGATATAATTAATTCAATATAAATTAATAAAATAAAATAAAATACAATTTAAGGCCTATTCACACCAAGATGAATAATTGTCACAAATTCTGTCCAAATTCTGTATACCACTGTCTTCGTTTGCTCAGACCAACTTTCCACAATACGTTATTTGCTTTTGAAGATGGAAGTCATGTTGTTTTGTATTCAGGTTTTCTACTCAAAGAATCCTGATTATTTATAAGTTAACATTGAATGATATAGTGTGTTTTTCAAAAATTCACATTTGACTCAGTGTGTTACTTGGTGTCTCATAAGAACTGTATTCCCAGTTGCTAAAAAGACTAAAATAGATATAATTAATTCAATATAAATTAATAAAATAAAATACAATTTAAGGCCTATTCACACCAAGATGAATAATTGTCACAAATTCTGTCCAAATTCTGTATACCACTGTCTTCGTTTGCTCAGACCAACTTTCCACAATACGTTATTTGCTTTTGAAGATGGAAGTCATGTTGTTTTGTATCCAGGTTTTCTACTCAAAGAATCCTGATTATTTATAAGTTAACATTGAATGATATAGTGTGTTTTTCAAAAATTCACATTTGACTCAGTGTGTTACTTGGTGTCTCTTTGTAATTATTTTGTGAAATTGATAGGGCTGCCCTCGAGTAAAAAAAATTCTGGTCGACTAGTAGTTGTTCATTTGAAGCATTAGTCGACTAATTGCCCTTTTATTAAAAAAAAAGAACCTTTGAAATCATATTAATAAGCCTTTAATTGCGTATACTGTACATAGCCTAAGCGTTCAAGTGCATGCATAAAGCTTGCCACAGCACACCGGCAGAAGTAATGATCATGAATGTGTCAGGGAAAAATAGTAAGGAGAATGCATCAACATTTTTATAATTTATTGATGAACTACTGCTCTTTTTGTTTTCGGTTTAAAGCCGGGCATATGCTGTGTGATTTTCGTCCGATTTTGAGCCAAATGTTGGCTCGTGCGACTCTTTTTTGAGTCGGGCCGAATTTCAGCTTTGTCGTGCGTCGTTTGTCGTGCAGTGTTCGTGCAGTGTACAGGGGGAAACGAGAAACGAGTCTCTCCCGACAGGCAATCGGACGGTCGGATGAATTTCTGACATGTCAGAAATTTTGGTCACCCCTCGTGAGGGTATCGCATAGTTGAAGCAGAGCTATGAACCGACTGCCCTAAACTCAGTGCTTTTTCCCTCACTGCGCCTGCGCGAAAATAGAACTTGAACCATTTAATCTTTAATGCAGCAAGAAAGAAAACAAAAAGGGGGAGATCTTTTGATAAAATAATGTTATCATAACGGGAAATGTGAACCATTGTCCATCATTTTGCAATTAGTGATATAGACAAACACGTCGCAAAATTATAAATATTTCAGTTTTAAACCATGAAGGCGAGCGAGTGCATGCCACACAAACAATTTGCAAACTGCATGAGCGTTATGCCCATGAAGAAGTTTTAAACTCCAGTCAATTCATTAAGCTACAGAAAGTGAAAGTAAAAACTGACCGAGATTTCGGCATCTGACGCTGCATTAACGGCACATATTCTCTCAGAGGAGACGAGAAATATTGGGTTATTTATTTTCTAAAAAAAAAATCTCTTATGGCTCTTATGGCTGACAATCGGACCGTACAGTGTGAGCACGGAAATTGTGAGCTTTGAATTTACATCGCATGTGGTCTGCTTGTACAGTGTGAGTTGGTACCTTGATGAAATTGCATGGAAATCGCACAGAAATCGCACAGTGTATGCCCAGCCTAAGAGATGAAGCTGGTGACACTGACTCGTCATCTCCGCAGTGGTGATGCGCCTGGATGTTGTCGGCATCTGACGCTTAACGGCACATATTCTCAGAGGAGACGAGAGACATATCGGGTATTGTCTTAACTTATAAAAATAAAATAAAATAAAATCTCTTATGGCTGACAATCGGACCGTACAGTGTGAGCACGGAAATCGTGAGCTTTGAATTTACATCGCATGCGGTCTGCTCGTACAGTGTGAGTTGGTACCTTGATGAAATCGCATGGAAATCGCACAGAAATCGCACAGTGTATGCCCAGCCTAAGAGATGAAGCTGGTGACACTGACTCGTCATCTCCGCAGTGGTGATGCGCCTGGATGGTTAATACGGATTACATAATCTGAGTATATTTGTTTTCCATTTAAATTTGGTTCATTTGAAATTAAATATTTCACTCTCTATATATATATTTGCATGTCTGTAAAAGTATACATCGAGTTCCAATGCCCGAGACGGCAGAAAGCGCATCCTGTTTGCTTTCATTATTTTACAAAAGCACAATGTTTTGTTGTTATTGTGAGTGCACACAAATAAACGTAGAGCCTTTACAGATTCGAAAGATGTATTACTCTTATCTGTATGAGCAAAAATGAAGGAGTATTATAAGAGCAATTGTGACCGCACATGCGGTGAGCGCGCTACTGTTCAGCTCCACACTCCACACAGACACAATAGCGCACATTTCTTTAGGTTAACATTAGATTGAGCGGCCATGTAAAGTTGCTGCTACTTACATATTTCAGATGATAAGCCATATTTGAGGTCGATGAATGATAGGCGAGCATTTGGATGTCCTGCCTGATGTACTGTATTACCACATAGACCAGCCGTTAACGATCTGTCCGTCACTGCGTGACTTCGCCTGTGGATTTTATTTTTTTAAATCTTTTTCTGCGACTAAGGGATTAATACAATTTTGGTCGACCAAGCCTCTTCTCGTCGACTAACGGTTAGTCGACTATTAGGGGGCAGCTCTAGAAATTGAATAGCAGTTCCAGAGTAAAAAATTGTTTCAGAGTAAATCCTTTACCATTTTTTTTCAGTGTATCTTAAGAAGCAATGTTTTCAATATTGATATTAATAATATTTTTTTAAGCAGAAAATCATCATATTTGAATGATTTCTGAAGAATGCTGCTAAACATTTTTGCAATCACTGTAATACATTTCCAAATATATTGAAATATATATTAATAAATAATGTCCCACCAAATACAATTCAGGATATAAAATACTGTCACTCTTGACAGCAGCATCAGTGGACAGAGGAAGCATATACAATATGCTTTAACACTTTAAAAGCATTGATTAAATCATAGGTGTAACAAATATTTCACATTTGACAGCATCTTTACATTTCTGCACTAGTATAAAAGGCAAGTCATTGGAGAAATCTCACATCCACACACACCGAAAAGCTTGGCATCCAAGCACTCTGTATGTGACAGACGCTGCTCTTGTTCATTCCAAGAAGAACTGAGAAACAGCAACAATAAATAACAACACAACTGCACTCATACAATGTCAGACAGAGACAATTATGTTTTACCCAGTGGAAATCACTCAAAATTATGTTTATGCACCATGTCCTTGGACGATGAGAGAGAAAGATTAATGTATGCAAATGGCTTCGGCAAATTTATTGACTTTCTGGCTTGCAGGTAAGTGCATTTGACTCCAAATGTTAACCTTTGTATTCAGATAAGGACAGTTCATACAAAGGAGAGCAAAATGTCAGGTCTCAGATATGTGACTTATTCAGTTGGCTTTCTATAAACACTGTGTGGAAGCTTATTTGAAAAATTCTAAAAAGTAGAATGTTTTTAGTCAAAGTAGCAATAATAACATTGTAATAACTATTTTATTACATTTGCATTCAGTTAAGTCAGCCTTTAAATTGATAAGTTAAGATTAAAAAATACAGACAGTATATTTAAGCAATACGGTATAAAAGAGCATGGGCTTTATTGCAAATATTGTCAAGGTTGAATTATGTTTTTAGACACAATATGCAGCCTGTTCAGCCGTGACTACAGTATAGTCTCACAATGTAGCACAGCCTTGAGTGTCTTTCTCAACACAGTTTCATTGGCTGACATTCTTCCGCTACAAGATATATTCTACAACACATAAATTATGGTTAACCGTTCAGTGATATACATAGTTGCTCTAGGTAAAATGTGTTTAATGGATTAAAATGTTATCGGGAAACAAACTCATTTTCTTCACATGCAATAAACTAATGACAAAGGGACTTTAAATAAACTAATACATTTATGATGAATATGATTCAAATTTGTTAAAAGATACAACTTGCTGTGCAGAGAAATCTTCTTACATCATTGTAAATTCTTACCTCATGTCTAAAAACTTAACACCAAGACAAGCTGAACAGTACCGGAAAACTTCACTGTATGCGCTGTATTAAGTCCATAGATTATGGTGCAACAAAGCAGAACGTCGCTTTGGGGTGGCTGACCTTCGGTGCAAAGGGTGCAGCTTTTGTGGAAATTCAGCTCTTCAGATCTGCTGCTTGAACGTATTAGCTGTGAGCTAGGTGCTGAACATAGATTTAATCACTGAAGATTTCGACCTTGAAATTGTTGAAAATGGAAACATAGTTGTCATTGAGTTTTCAAAGCCTGTAAATCAGGAAAAAATGAAAGAGCATGAAAGAGAAGCCAGCATGTTCTGAGAGAGAAGACTATTTGACCAGATTCAGAGAAGAGGTCAGAAGGTCAGAAACTCAGTCTGCTAGAATCTCAAAAGTGCCTAGATGAGGTTTTTGAAAATATAAAGGAGACCATCAGAGCTGACCAAATGAAGCAATTTTAGCTAATTAAAATCAGACCAAACCTCCAAGACTTTAACACTCATTAGATGTCAACTTTAATAAAGTGCTGCAGTGATGACGGATTTGTTTTGGTCGACCCAAAAGTAAGCATCACCCTGGTTCCTCAGCAAATAGGAATTTTATAGAATAGACATTTTTTTTATTTTTTGGCTTGAATTTTTTGCAGAATATAAGCTCTGTGACCAACAAAATATTTAGATTCTTACACATTTTAATTTTAAGATTAAGATAATCTTTACAAATGAATGCAACTTTTATGAATACTGAAACCTAAATGCAAAGTAAAAAGCTAAATTGAAGGTACAAATGAACTACACCATGGTCACATGACTTCAATGTCACAACTCTTTCAGTCTTTATTTTAAATCTAAACGTTGGAAAGTTAGAATAGTTCGCAGGAGCACAAGTATAAACACAATGCAGCTATGAAAGCGGCAAATAAGTAGACGAGTTTTCTTGTTCGCCGTTATGACATCTAATGTTCCCAACAACCTCTGTAGTCCCATTTAGCCACTTATAAGCAACTGCCTAGCCAAAATTTTCCAAAGGTTTAAAAAAATTCTGGAAAGTTTCTGGAAATGTTCCACCTCTTTGCAACCCTAAATTTGTCGTAGGATAAAACATAAATCCTTAGCTTGCTTTCACCACAGAACTTTTTTTAGGCATTTCACCAAAAGCTCATTACAAAAAAAAAAAAAAAAAAAAAAAACAACCTTTGGGACGATGGAACCAAGAATGCATAAACATGTTTCCTGGGTTTGAAGACTATACAAGTGTATTAGGTAACACTTCAGTATAGGTACCAATTATCACTATTAACTAGTTGCTTATTAGCATGCCTATTATTAACATATTGGCTGTTTATTACTTAGAAAGCACATATTCTCCATGACCATATTCTACTGTACATCCATAATCCAACCCAATACCTAAACTTAACAACTACCTTACTAACTATTAATTAACAGCAAATTAGAAGTTTGAGGCAATTAGTCATAGTTAATGGTTTGTTAATAGCAAGAATTGGACCTTAAAATAAAGTGTGACCGTGTATTAAAATTAGGGCTGTCATCGTTAACGCGTTAACTCATGCGATTAATTTTACAATCCTTAACGTGTTAAAATAATTTAACGCAATTAACGCAAAATTACTGAAGCACAATTTCTATTCTAACCCTTTAACCCAATTTTGCTTCTCTGCTTGCGATTAGATCATTTTAAGCCGCTAAACTCTGGGAAAATTTTCATTCCAATGATCCAGTAAGCGAATGCATTCAAACAATCCATCCAAAACAGCGCTAATATAAAGGAAACCAGGCTGATTACATCAGAGATTGCAGAGAGAACAGAGAATCGCTTTGGCAAACTACGGTTTCTCAACTGGATAACCAGTCTCGGTAGTAAAGTTTTGATAGATGAAGACTACAATCAAGGTAAAGACGATTGCGGTGGCGTACAGGAGTCGTACAGTAAGCACGCGTGAGTCCGTTATAATAATGCGTGTATGAGCGCTCTTTACGCACTGATCACACATTGTATTTATGCAAAGGCACAGACATTTCTATACATTCACGTTGTTTCCACACACATTCACGATAATGTTTTGATTTGTCATGTTTATGTTGTTGTGTTTAGTTATACGGAATGGATCCGTGTACTGTAGTAGATATATGCAGTCAGCAGGCGATTGGTTTAGGTTTTTTTTGGCATCTCTATGTGGTCCTGTTCAGTATCGCAACTTTAGGGGTTTTTTGGCATCTCCATGTGGTCCTGTTCGGTATCGCACCTTGACTTCTCCAAAATGTAAAAAAGCTCTTTGGTGTTGCACTTTTAACACATACTATAAAATTCTGATTTTTTTTTCTTTCATATGCACTGTAAAAATAACACTTTTCAAATGTCAAAGCAGCAGTTTCCGAATATATTATTGTATAGCTGGCATACTGTTCAGTTTGTTTTGTCTTTTTGTACAACAGATTGAATGTCTTTTTTTTTTTGTTTTTATCTCTGGGATCCACTGCTGTACCCAGTTTGAAAAGGCCTTTATATCTAAACATAATACACAGATATTAATTTGTTTGCAAATGTTTAACCTGAATATGTACTCTTAAAATGTAATTACTTATTTTTGTCATATTGTACTCCTGTTTCTAGGACTATGATGAAGAAGAGATGTCAGTCGGCCTATTGACCGTGATCCCTGAGCTGAGGACTCTAGAGCCATACCTAACTCACTGCATTTAATGCCATGTCTACTGCAATAATTTTGGAAGGTACAATTGTATTGGATGATCTGGAAAATCCTCTCCAAGACATATGCCTGCTCTTTGGACTCATTTATGCTATGAAATTATAGTATCCTCCAGTACTGAAGGACACCTTTGATTTCATTCAATGGCTGAACCTAGAATGCAATCTCTGAAAAATCTTCTGATGTAGAAAGATGTCATTGTGGCGTGATGGAGCATTTTTCAAGTGTAATTGTTCATGATTGACCATTATTGATTTAGAAAAAGGTAATTCTAGAAAATGGTAAATCTAGATTTACAAGGTGTCATAAAAGGGATGCTGATGGGTTTTTTTTTTTCTATTTATTTCCTGAGTGCAGTATGTGCAATTTTTCTTACAGTGTTAAATTGTTGATTTGATAGCATGCCTAAAAAGTAATGACGTGAAGTAACATTGTTTTATTAAACAAATAAATGCCCTATTGTTGTGCTAACAATCTGTTTTCTGTCTTTGTATTAACAACTTTAAGTTTTGAGTACAGCTTACTTGAGAAATTTAAGGCAATCAGTTTCCACACATTTGTCTAGTAATGTGAACAAAGCAGACTTGTTAAGAGAACTGTTTTGTTTGAGTTCTGTGCACTAAGCTTAACTTAAATCTCTAAGTTGGCTGAACTTGTCAAATTGAGTTACCAACACTCAAGTTTTCTGGTAACCTATACATATACACAAGTTACCTATACAAAGTTACCCATGTGGTCCTGTTCGGTATCGCAACTTGGCTTCTCTAAAGTGTAAAAAAGCTCTTTGCTGTTGCACTGCACTATATACTATAAAATTCTTTTTTTTTTTTTCTTTCATATGTGCTTATATGGGCTCCTTATATCATTTGGTTCTTTGGTGTTCTTTTGGAGTTTCTAAGTGTCCTTTTTTTGGAAAGACATCTAAATTTATCTTGAAAAAAGCTTGCAGAAAATAAAAATTTTTGAGAATCACCCTTCAATCTTTTGGTTTACTTTGCTGGATATAGCAAATGATGACAAAATAAACATTTGAAACAAGATAAATGGTCTATGCTTAATTTCATGACGTGTGCGATTAATCACGATTAATCACAGAAAAAGGATGTGATTAATCAGATTAAAAAAAATTATCGATTGACAGCCCTAATTAAAATGAAAGAAAAGTTCTGATATGAGGCAGGACCATTTGAGCAATGGGGAGAGTAATAATTCATATTTCCTAGTGATCACTTCATTCATTCATAACCTACACTTGTCCACTGTCTTTCCAACCTGATCACATCCATGTTACAGTATGTGAGAGAGGCTGATCATAAAAAAGTCCAGAGAAATCCTGGTGAACTGATTGGCTGCATGACAAATTGGTTCAGTAAAGTCAGGTAACCTGTGAAAAATCACTGAAGAACCACCAAATGTGGAAGTTACACAATCAAATGGAGCTGTGCATGTGACACATGAAGGCATTTTATGATGAGATTGTACAGTGAAGGAACTATGGAGGAACACAAGGATTTGACAAGAGTCTCTTTATCATATCTACATGACATGTAGGCCAAACTCAACGTCCCAAATGAGCTGCACCCAAACACCTCAGGTGGATCTCTAGATGAAACAACCACTAATGTAACTCTGTGTTAAGCACAACCAGACCAAGGGTTGGTGATGAAACTTTAGACGGAGTAATCACTTGCTTCAGGGTTAGTTGACACTCTATGTGCATTTCAAACAAGTCACGGGACACAAAGGGTAGCCTACATACACACATGGTAGGGCGGCACGGTCTGTTTTCCATATGTGCTACATGTACTGTATGCTTTTATAATCTGCAAATCATTTATGTGAATGTATGGACACATTATGAAACATCACACCACTTTTGACGTGATAGATCAGTCTAAGACCTTCGAAGAAAATTTCAGAGAATTTCTTGCTTGTGATATGTCTGAACGTGGTGATATCTTGCTCTTGATCTGCTTTAGTGGTCGCTCTCATTTTGCTGATAATATTTGGCTGCGGTTGTGATGGGAAATAATCAAGTTTTGTGGAGTATTTTTAATAGCGCTGAGCCCATCTCGAGAAGCTTCTGTAAAAGATTAAATTCTTGTTAACACCGAATATGAAATAAATCTTTGTCAGGGGCTGACACTGAACAGAATTGCTTTCAGGCAAACTTCTGTATATGTCTGCTAAGGCAATTAATTCCCTCTCATGGCTAATCCTTCGTCAATTAAGTTTCCAATTAGAATGGGGAAAAATAATTAACTATATACGCTGACATTCATTAGTGGAGGTAAAAAAAAAGAGTAACTGTTCCACAACTTTCACAAGGTATTGTTTAAGGTTTTTGTTAATTACACATACATTCTGTCACAAATGCAGATAACAGCAATTGTGATAGATCAAACAGATTTTACATTTTTGGGGGTGGAAAATGTAAGTGGTACTTGCAGGTGAGGAAGAAAAAGACAATGGAAAGGTTTTTTGAGTGTCCACCAAGTATTGACTGGTTGCTTTCTGGGGAATTGCAACACAGTAGCTAAGGTGTTCTGGGTAGTTGAAAGGGTGTTGGTAATGTGTGGTTAGATGGTCAATAGATTGTTCTGAATGATTGATAGGGTGTAGAAGGATCTTCTGGGTAATTACAAAACATTTTCTGAGTGGCGGCAAGAGCGGTTGTTATTGTATCTGTGAGGTTATTATGGTATTCATGGTGGCTTGAGTTTTGTTCAGTGGTAGCAAGGTTTTTCTGGGTAGCTGCTAAGTTGTTAGCAGGGTGGTACTTGGCCAGGGGTGTCCAATCCTGTTTAGATCCAACCCCATTTAAACACATGTGAACTAGGGGCCAGATTCATGAAAATCTTCATAAGAAATAAGACATTTCTTTATCAAAATTCCAACAAGATAATAAGAATGTTCTTGTAATAATTGAAAAGTTCTTAAAGATGTTTTACATAACACATCTCTAACGTAATGGATGTGATCAGGTTGGAAAGACAGTAGACAAGTGTAGGTCCTGAATGAATTAATTGGAAATAAGACATTTCTTTATCTAAAATTCCAACAAGATAATAAAAAGTTTTTTTAATAAATTGAAAAGTTCTTAAAGATGTTTTACATAACACATCTCTAACGTAATGGATGTGATCAGGTTGGAAAGACAGTAGACAAGTGTAGGTCCTGAATGAATTAATTGATCACTTGGAAATATGAATTATTACTCTCCCCATTGCTCAAATGGTCCTGCCTTATATCAGAACTTGTCTTTCATTTTAATACATGGTCACACTTTATTTTAAGATCCAATTCCCACTATTAACAAACTATTAACTATGAATTTTGCCCCAATAAACTCCTAATTTGCTGCTTATTAACAGTTAATACGGTACAGCAGTTGGTATGTTTAAGTACTGGGTAGGATTATGGATGGAGAATACTGTCATGCCGAATATGTGCTTTATAAGTACTAATAAACAGCCAATATGTTAATAATATGCATGCTAATAAGAAACTAGTTAATAGTGAGGATTAGTCCCTATACTAAAGTGTCACCTTTTTTCTTAAGCAAATGACAGTCTTTATCTGACTGAATAAATGGCGGCTCTTGCTGAAAACTCAATTGATTAAACAAATGTAAAAAAAAAAAAAAAAATGCAGATTACTGTAATAATCATAAGCGAGCACACTATTTTTATCACAACCAGCTTGAAGGGCATTCAGCTTCACGTTTTCAATGTGTCGTGTTTTTGAATAGTTACTTTTCAAGAGCCTGTTTCAATATGGAGCAATCGACTTCATTCTTTTTGCACTTTCTCTCTACAGCAAACGAGTCCTGTTTGTGCATGCTGTTATAGTAAACATGTGCTGTTTAAGGAAGTGTTCATATATGCTGATTGCTGTCAAAGATTGTTGTATTTATTGGCTATAATTGAAAACAAGCTCCCTATCTGACTCAATTTTTTGTGTTACTGAATTTTCGAATTCAGGAAAAGCCATGCTTCATATTATCATGACCAATCATTGTTTACATATTCAGTCATTGGTTTCACTTCAGAAAACTCATGCACATCACCATTAATAGTCATACTATGTGTTACATGTAGCTAGTGTTATGCTGTATTTTTCACACCTCATGGACTTGTTTTGTTGTGTTTTCTTCCCCCATGTGCTCCGTGACCTAGTTTTCCCTCATGTTTGATTGTGTCATTTGGTTCAGGTGTGTCTTGTTAATTGTCCTCGTCATCCCATCTATTTAAGCCCTAGTCTGTGCAGTCTGTTTTGTCCGGTCTACTACGTCCCTATGTGTGCTCCTGCCTGCCTGTCCTGAATTTACCCTTGTGTGGATTTATTAAAGACTATTTCCATTCATCTTCATCTTCTTCGTGTGTTTATCTGACCGCAGCATGACAGAAGACTAGACCTGAAAAAGAGAAAGTACACAGCGTGTTTCCCCCGCATTTTATTTTCGGTTTTGCTAGTTTTTCTTTTTGTTATATTATGTTCAACCCTGTGCTCAGCCAGCCATCACCCCGCTTCGTGGAGCAGTTTGAGCCCACTGCACCACCGCTTAGGGTGAGCAAAGGCTGAGCTCAGAGGGAAACTGGAATATTTATGCAGACATGCCATGTCTTCTCCCAACTTCGTCTGAACTCTCTGCCTGCCCTGAACTATCTGTCTGCCCTGAACTCTCTGCCTGTCCTGAAACGACCACGGAGGTTGTCCCCTTGTCCGCCGCGCTTCCAGTTTTTTGAGTTGTGATGTGGTGTGTGTGGGCGGCACACACCATCCCTGAACCCTCTACCTGTCTAAATTTCCCTCCCACCCTCCTTCTCCTGCCTCCTCCTGTCATCCCTGGAGCCATCAGCCCTTCCTCCACAATGGCTCCTCCCTCCGTAGGCTCCACCGTGGGTCGCCATCATGGCTGTGTTCTAGGTCCCGCCTGGCTCCTCCAGCTCCCTCCTGTCTTCTCCCTGGCTACTACCTCCATCTGATCCACTCTGGTCCCTTCTGTCTCCTCCCTGGCTCCTCCTGTCTTCTCCCTGGGTCCTCCCTCCATCATCACCACCCTGGACTCTGTTGGTTGTCCTCCTCCCGGTCATGCAGCCACCTCCTGTACCTCCTCCTGCCGGCCCTTTGCCATCCCCTGTCACCATCCCACATCCACTCCTTTATCCTCCTCCTAAATCCCCCTCCGTCCCTCCCTTTATCTCTGTGGCGCGAGGTTGCGCCTTCGGGGAGGGGGGCGAACTGTCACACCTCGTGGACCTGATTTGTTGTGTTTTCTTCCCCCATGTGCTCCGTGACCTAGGCTGTTTCTCAATTCCAAGAACGCATAGAACGGACTTGCGTTCTCGTGGAGACCGGTCTTGCCAAGCTTCCTCGGAAGAACAAACTCGGAAGGATGCGAGGACACAGAACGCACCCTTAATGAGAATTGAGATGTATTGCATTCTTGCTTAACTGACCGCATTGTCACAGCATAAGCAGCGGCCAGTAAAATTTAACATAACATTACAAACAAATGTCATAACTTATTAAAACATTCCATGCTATTGTAGATATTATTTTCATAAAATTGTATTTCGTTTTATTTTACAGCGTTATATGTTTAACTATGACTATGGTAAGATTCATTGTAATATGCCAATAAAAATACTGCAGACTTTCTCCGGGTCTTATAACTTTATTAAAATTAAACAAAAAAAAAGATAAATGTTTACTTTCAAGAGCCGTCAAGTATTTGCGAGAGCGAGTTTAAAGCTTGCAGGCTTCCGTACACCAGCCGCCCGCAGCGTCTTCTGGGATTTCTAATGACTCGATTCTCTCAAGTCTGCACTCGATGAATCCTCGATATCAAGAACACATCCAGAAACTTTCATGGGTCCTCTGTACTTGTGTTCTTGAGAATTGGAAATTAACTATGATGGTTAATGATGATGTAGAACGAGAACACAAGGACGCAAAATCGCTGAAGAACGCATATTGAGAAACGGCCCTAGTTTTCCCTCATGTTTGATTGTGTCATTTGGTTCAGGTGTGTCTTGTGAATTGTCCTCGTCATCCCATGTATTTAAGCCCTAGAGCTCTATCACACACCCGGCGCAATGCAGCGCCAGGTACCACGCAATTGTTTTTTGCTAGTTTCAGCCCGACGCAGTAATCATTTTCATGTCCTGCGCCACGTTGTTTAAATAGCAAATGCATTTGCGCCCATTTGTGCACTCATGGGCGTGCTGGTCTGAAAACGAGGTGTGTTCAGGCGCATTG
>NW_015629204.1:184980-204358 GCF_001515625.1 Sinocyclocheilus rhinocerous
GTTTTTTGCTAGTTTCAGCCCAACGCAGTTGTCATTTTCACGTCCTGCGACAACTGAATTAGAGTGCGCCATTGACCAACAAAAACCTGGTCTAAAGTCAATGGCACAGTAGTTTTTTTGTTATTTAAAGAGCGCGTTAGTATAGGCGGGGCCACAGCGCGCATACACTCTGATTATTACACACACAGGGACGCAAGCAGCGGCACACAAGCATGCCAAATATAAAAAATTAAAGGATTACAATGTAAAATATTATTATTGTGTAGGCTACATAAATATAAAAATGCCTACATGTCATAATGGATAGTCATTGCATATATCAGAATTAGGCTACCTATTTGCTCGCACACGAGCAGCTCAGTTTCCTCTCTTAAAGGGAATGGGAGATGAGACTCTGATTGGTTTATTGCACGTTATGCCCAAAACACACCCATTACTCATTAAGAGAATAGGGACAACCCTTTTAGACCATGCGCCGGGTGCCTACATAAATATAAAAATGCCTACATGTCATAATGGATAGTCATTGCATATATCAGAATTAGGCTACCTATTTGCTCGCACACGAGCAGCTCAGTTTCCTCTCTTAAAGGGAATGGGAGATGAGACTCTGATTGGTTTATTGCACGTTATGCCCAAAACACACCCATTACTCACTCATTAAGAGAATAGGGACAACCCTTTTAGACCATGCACCGGGCGCGCCGACCGTTTTTCCTGTCGTTAAACTAGCAAAAGTGGATTTGGACACGCCCTAAGTGCACCTGTGCCGTGCGCTTTAGACCTTGTGCTTAGATAATTAAAATAGGGCCCATTGTCTGTGCAGTCTGTTTTGTTCTGTCTATTACGTCCCTACGTGTGCTGCCTGTCCTGGATTTACCCATGTGTGGATTTATTAAAGACTATTTGCATTCATCTTCATCTTCTTCATGCTTTTATCTGATCGTAGCATGACAGTAATGCTTAAGTACAACAATTAATTTGAAATAACCCAATAAATTAATTAAATCATTCTTACCTTTGGGGATTTCAAGGGATGGTTCAACCAAAAATAAAAATGCTGTCATCATTCACTTAACCTCAAGTTGTTCCAAACCTGCATGAATTTCTGTGTTCTTCTCAACACAAAAGAAGATATTTTGAAGAATGTTGGTTAACCAAACAGTTGCTAGGCCCCATTGACTTCCACAGTATGAAAAAAAAATAAAAAATTACATATATATATATATATATATATATATACAGAGTGAAAACAAAGGCCAAATTCGCTTAATCATCCATCACAATGAGAAAAAACAAATAATATATTTCTGATGTGCAGCAAAAGATAATTGAGCTTCACAAATTAGAAAGTTATACTATATATATATATATATATATATACTGCAGGAGGTCAAGGGCCCCATTGACTTCCACAGTATGAAAAGAAAAGAAAAATGATATATATATATATATACACACAAACACACACACACACACACACACACACAAACACACTGCAGGAGGTCAATGGAGACCAGAAACATTTTGGTTCAGAACATTCTCAAAATATTCATGGAATATTCAAGGAAATTCATGCAGGTTTGGAACAATTTGAGGTTGAGTGAATGATGACAGAATTTAAATTTTTGGGTGAACTATCCCTTTAAGATAAGTCTAAAGCTATTCTAACTTTAAGAATTTATGGTGATTTTTTTAGAAGTTTATTTTCAAGAATTTGCTTTATTCTTCAATTTTAAGGATAGTGGCTATGGTCTTGGTAGTATTTTAAGGGTGGTTGCAAGAGTGTTGTTAGGAGGTCACTAGATTGTCCTGGAGTTTCTGGGTAGTGGTTACTGATGCATTTCTAGACAGTTGCTAGTGTATTCTAGTTGGTGGCTACACCAAGATTTCCTGGAAGGTTGCTAGAATATTTGAGGTAATTACTAGGGTGCGATGAGGTGGTTGCTAAGGGTTTGTAACATACATGTTAAATACATACATGTCTCATTAGCAGCTGTTTCGGGCTGCTATATGAAATCCATCCGCCCTATTAGTAATGGTCAATGCAGATCCACGAACACTCAAAAGCAAGTTGACTGTGGGTCTGCAACACTAACAGTGATTCCACTAAAGTGTTTGGTTTGTTATTGTTGTTATTTCTTTTTTAAAGTGCACTCTGAACATTTCATTATGTCGTTCCTGCACAGTGCGATTCTGAAGGTCATCACACCCTGAAGGTGTCTGCTCACTAATTGGTTTTCTCCTTTGTTTTAATTGCATGTCTTCATCTCAGACAGCCAAAAAGGGAGAATTTTCAGACCTATTTGCTGTCATCATGATAAAAGCGCACAACTTCACGCTTGGCTGTTTGAAATAAATGGAATACATTAGCTGAAACTGTTCTTCTATTGGTGACACACTAACCGGACTGCAACGCTTTTCCCCAGGATGAACTAGGATCTCGGAGGGTCACGCGTTATATGCAAACAATGAAGAAATATCAGAAGCGGATGTGGATAGAATTTATCTTTGAAGAGGCTTAGTGGAATACAAATATATACACTTGAAGTCTGCAACTGCAGAACTTCACACATTCTGTGGCATGCGTCTGCTGAAGGGAAGACGGCTAAGGAAGAGAGTTGTGTCTGAAAATATTTAAAGTTTGGTCCGAGATAAAACGCAGGCCTAACCTCAACAGAAGAGCAGGGGGGCGGACAGGCGGGAGAGATAAATGCATACAAACTGCTCTTGAAGATCAGATCTACCAAAGACTTGAGACACATTTTTTTATTAGCAGACTGGCTTCCCTTCCTACAGCTCGCAAAGCATATGAATCCAATCTCAGAGTTCTTTGACTTGAATTTGTCTAATGAATGTCAATATTTGGGGAGCTATGACTGCATACAACAAGGTTGTTTTGAAGCAGGGTTGTGCGTCACTGAGAATTGAATTGAGATTGTGTTCTACGTTTCGGTTCAGTGCCAGATATTGAAGATCTCTCTTAATGCAATGATGCCTTGGTTGCGGGTGGCAAGGACAAGGTTCAAGATCCTACACATGCGCATCTTAAATGTCACACCAAACCCTCAATAAGAGTCATGTGCTATCCTCTGTTATCCATGTTTTACGAGTAAAACCATGTGTGTAGCAGTGGTCGTACAAAGGGAGCTCATGGGGAAGAACATTATTTGAATGCAATTGAAAAAAACAAAAGAAAAACAGGAGTGCTCTCTAATTTTTCAATTAAACTAAGTGTAGGGTTAGAGGCCGTTATGAGTATTTTTGGCTGGGAAAGTAAGGTTGGTCTCTTGCCAGGTTTATCTGTGGCCACTTCTACTGTATGTGCTCTGGAATTATTTGAAATGTTGAGTTTTGTGGGTTTTGGCACCTCGAAACATGACGACTGACAGAGTAAATCTATCTTAATACATATAAACTGCATGATTAGTTAATTAAAATGCTCTGTGGATACAGTCAAAAAGCAAAGTCATTCACTCTAGTTGCTTTTCTCTTTCACATCAATGGATATTGAGGTCAGAGATGTATAAACCCCATTTTTTAAAGGAAGAAAAGACATCCCATCTGGATACTATTTATTTACAAAGAATGGGAAAGCGTTCAATTGAGCTGAAGTGAAATTTCGGTCTATATTCAGGCTTAAGTGCAGACAGTTGGCACCTCAAATCTTTTTAAACACCATTCCATGGCCTAGAAAGGACTCTGTTGTAAGACTGCAATGAACTCATTTTCAGTTTAATTCAAGGGAAACGCTTTAAGCGATAAGAGGATGCAGAAATATAAGAAGATTGATTAAATTTGAAAGCGGTCATACATCTTCCTTTTCTCTGGGTCCATAACAAACAATGCCCTTGGGTTTAAACTTTTATCTGTTTTCAATAACTTTAAGAAGATATTATAATAGACTTGCATTGAAAAAGTGAATAAAGAACTAAGAATGTTCTTTTTTTTTTCTTAAATTAAAACGTATTCTTCACGATACAGACTCTGTTAAGCATCAAATACAGTCACCTGTATTTGAATGAAATATATAACCTTGAGCAACTCTCAGTTTAGACTCACAGTTTAATATCATACATGCACTATTTATGGGGATTGGTGTCACATTACACACATACTTTGTAGTCACAAATAACCATGTGCTCTAGACAGGGCAACAGTGAGTTAATACAGAGTGACAGAGCGTGTAAATGCATGTTTTATTCTCAGTATGGTCACATTAATCTGCTCGCTGCTACTCGAGTGAATCATGGGGTCAGTCATTCATAATAAATATATCAGGAATGTTTTTTTTTTCATCTTTCTTTTAACTGAGCAAAGCACAATCAATAGTTGTGTTACTTTTATTACTTTACAAAAGAGTCCAAAGTAGACATTTCACACAGAATACATTGTACATTTTGTGCATATGATTGTAATCAGCTGAATAATTCCTGTAATCAAACAAACTGTTGGCCAGTTATTTACCAAACTTTAAAATAAAATGTGACACTTGTGGCTAAATCTGAGGTTATATGATCCGTAGCACTATATTTCAGCAGTGAAACTTGTAAAAATATGCATAGAATATGCACATTGTTTTTATTATTACAAAGTTACACTATGGTTCACATTATGTTCTAAAAATGAAACATTTTGCCTATTGTATTTGTGACTTAAACATATGGATAAAAAAGGAAAGTGGAAAATGGAATGTGTTGCTACTGTATATGGTCAAATAAAAGGAAGACAGACAGATAAACTGATTTAAATCATGATTTAAACTGATTTAAGTCATGTATCCCTATATTAAAAAAAAAAAAGATTTTCAACAATGAATTTCAGTGTGAACTAAAAAATTAAATACACTGAACAAAATTATAAACGCAACACTTTTGTTTTTGCCCACTTGGACTAGGCCTAATGTAGAAAATAAATTTCTTTTGAGCTCATCTCACTCAAATTCTTTTGCGTTTATCTAGTATTAATACAACACTAAAAAACTATAAAAACCTCTTTTGAAAGATCTTTTCGTGTCCGTTTCACTTGTTATTGTCACATTTTTACACAATGTCTTGCTGCTAAAGAACAGCAGCACACATGAAAAGTACACATTGTCCGAGTAAGAACAGAACAGAGTGAAACAGCCAAGGAGGTAAAGGTACATACTGACCATCGCAAGTGTGACCCCGGTGCACTTCTCTGATGGATAAAGGCATGTAAGTTCCTTCTGCCTTTTTAGAGTTCCTTAGTAACTTTATTCTCCACAGGAGATGTTGTTTTTCTCAGCAGGCTGGATGGCACTTTCTGGGTTTTGAGCTTGCTGGTTGGTCATTTCAGTCTAAAAAATATATCTATGTGGCGTTTTAGACCTAGGTGGGAGCTCTCTTGTAATAAAGTTTGTACTTGTCATGTTGAATTTGACTTTGGTCCACTTCACAGAACATTAAACACTGAAGTACTGTTTGACAGTTTGCATTACACAACTTAAAACACATTAATCACTCTCCAGGTACCGAATTGAGTTGGTAGTTGGTTCTGCTGGTACCCCAAGCCCTAGCTAGATTCTTAGAAGGTTATTAAAATATCCTTTTTCCCCTCCTTTATTACATTGTAAGCTTAGAACAGCACTATCTTTAGACAAATCTTAAATCTTAAAATATTAATGACTATTCCTGCATATTCAAATAGCAAAGCCTAACAAAATATATGTCAAGGAGCAGCTCCACATATTTCATATATTTCTGTGTTATTGGTTTGTTATTCAGCAACCACTAGAGATAAAAACACTACTATCTGAGAAAAGCTGGTCTACATTCATTGGCTCGTCTGCATGGCAGAAAGCTACATTTTGCCCCGGGCATTAAAACATGTGCATAATTGCCTTCAGGAGCAATACACATTTGTGTGTGAGTGTTAAGGATTAGGCAGTCATGTGAGGCGTCTTTTTGTAGTGCCTGCTTATAACGCTGGCCCCTCTTGGCCTTTGGAAAACACAGCCCACTGTGTTTAAAATCACATTTTTGACTTTTTAACATTCAGTCGGGCTGCTGTGAAGAAGCACAACCAATCAGAGAGCAGCCCAACATTGTCATGCCAAGGATTTTTCTTGAAAAACAATTAACCGAAGATTATTCGTTGTCTAAAAATATAATCATGCTGTAGAGTCGTTTCAATCTCTTTGAAGCCATTTTCCAGTGCTGAGCAAATTACCAGTGTGGCACAGTGTTAGGAACAATTATAAATCAACCTGTTATCTCCTTCCGAATTAATTTACATTTCACTCTTATGAGGTGAACAAATATATTGGAAACTTCTTCCAGGCTGTTCTGGGGCACTGCTAAATCACTGCAGTTTTCTTTGCGCAGAGACCTCTAAGTTTGCTATGTAAAGATAATAAAATAGTTCCTCTCGAGATGTCGAACAGGCTTTAGATTTTAAGAGGCCAACAGGTTTAGTGTGCAGTTATGAATAATAAATTACAGCAGCTTTATGTTCGCACTGAGGAACAGGGTTACTTGCAAGAAACAGATGTGTGCGTTATCAAAATATTTCAGATAAACAACAACACTAATTTAGCCTTGAGAATGAAACAATGGGTGTCTAGAGGCATCTACGGGAGAGAGTGCAAAATTCAGGAAAGTACTCTAAATATTTACATACTACTTATTTCCTGTTTAACTCCACATAGAAATAAACGGAAAACTCTTACTGAAATTTGGCACACTTTTTGGGCTCTGTCACTCCAACTATATAGCACTACCAACTGATCAAAGGTTGCAGATTCATCAGCTTAAAATTCTTGAACCCTTTGGACCACAAATGCATTTTTTCTTCTTATTTAGTTGGTCAAGTTGATTACATGAAAAGTTCTATGCCAAGTTGAATGGTTGCCATCTCAGTTTACTGTTGTCTAGCGTTCACCTAAAATTTCAGCACTCTGCTGAATGGGTTCCACGTGGAGAACCAACCAGTGAAAGACCTGCATGTGAATCTGGGCTCCACTACAAAGAAGAAATAAAAAAAAGCTGCCTGGAAGATCAATGGGAAAACACCTGGCAACAGACATCATGGTGGACTTGCTGCAAGAGGCACAGGAGAAGGAGGAGCAGAATTGAATACAGGATACATGGACAAGCTTACAAAGATAGCAGACGTTAGTGACTGTCAGAACTGGAGATGAATCCAGCACCAGTTCCTCCCCAGCAAGGTTTTCACCAGGGTGATACTGGAGAGGAAGAGCAAGCAGGATTCTGAGCCGGAAGATCATACCCAGTCCAGAAACCAACTCTACATATGATCATTGAGCAGTCACTATAGTGGCAGTCACCATTGTACATCTGCTTCATAGACTTCAAAAAGGCTTATGAAATGGTAAAGACAACAATGAGGAAAATCCTAAGAAACTACGGTATGCAGCAGAAGTTAATCAATCTTATCCAAAGCTTCTGCATAGACATCTGCATCATTTGTAGTCAAGAAAGGCGCCTGCTACTGATAATCTTCTCCCTTGTGACTGACTGGGTGATGAAGACAATCACGGATGAACCAAGGGGAATGCAGTGGACCCTCACCCTGAAGCTGAAAGACTTACCTTTTTGTCTCCTTTGGGGTTAATTTGTTCTGCAGCATGGATTACAGTCATATACATCCCTAGTGAAAAATAAATATACTTAAATATATTTGAAATACATTTATTTCATGCTAAGAATACTACAAATACATTTTCATATTTATGTACTTAATAAAATGTCCTGCAATTGTACTTTTAGTATACTAAACTGTATTTCCAATGAGTGCTTGCGGTGTTCGGCCAATCACAATGCACTGGTTCAGCTGGCCAATCAGAGCAGACTGCTCTTGTCGGAAGGAGGGACTTTGTAGAAAACGAAGCGTTTGAGAGAGGCGGGGCATAGAGGACCTACAATAATGTACAGTATTTGAAAAATAATGTGTTTTTTGAACATTAAAGCATGTCAACATATTCTGTTACACCAAATACACAAAATAATGATCTTTAAAAAAGCATCATATGACCCCTTTAAAGTCTGCTAAATTGGAACAACTTAATTTTTGTACTTTTGTACTTAACTTCAAGTACAATCCTCATCAAAAGTGACATTAAAATACATTTTTGACTTAATATCAGTGGCAAGCGTTGACTTTTTTAACCGGGTATGCTGAGTGATAAGACCTCCGCTACGCAAAACAAAGGGAACAATAGGGAACAATATGATGTTTGATATTATTAAAATTTTATATAGCCCACGTTTTTATAAAAAAAAAACAATTATTTACCGCTGAGGCAATAACGTATATCTTCAACATACATTGTCTATGACCAAAAATGTAAGATATGTTTTCAGTAGACTTTTACAATTTGCTTTGCTTGAGAAAACAAAAATATACAGTTACAGTGTTTTTTTTCTTTTGATTTAGTCAAGTTGGTTTTGCATCAAACACAATGTGATTTTCGGCAATCGAGATCTGACAGGATCAGCACATTTTTCCGCTAGGGCAAGCACTTTGCGGACAGCTTACCTCGCGCATTAAATCTGCCGCAGACCAGCAAATCACTGAGAACGCGCTATAATCCTGATGAGTCATAGCAACAGAGCGGAGGCGAGAAAGCTGCGGAGAATCCGCTCGCCCGGAAGCAACCGTAACTGACGTAGATTTAGAGAAAATTACTGCCGTTTGGCAAATAAATCATTGTACGTACTTATTCCTAAGTCTTTAAGCTTTAAGTTACATTTCAAATGACAAGGGATCAACTTATAATCATGTTTATATGAATTATCCCATGAACTTATTCTCTCAAATGGCCTGGGTATGCGGAGCATTTGCAGCTTATATGGACGGAACGCCACTGTTTAATATTAAGAAAAGTGCATTGTGCACATGTAGTATGCCAAGTAAAGTTTAATTATTATTTTTTTATCAGTAAGTCTCAAGTTGTCTGTCAGTAAATATGTTAATAGATTTTAACTATACTTAGTATGAAATAAATGTATTTTAAATATATTACTTTTATTACTAGGGATAATGGCAAATACAAAACATCAGTAGTGCATTAAACATAAATACTAATAATAATATTAAAGCATAAATAGCTACCTGTTCCTATCAGAATTGAACAGGGTAATAGCACATGGTACAAATGAGCATTTTATTACGTTTGTCTTAGCTAAGGGCACTCTGTACAAGGACTCTGAAGGCCAAGTTTGGAATGTGTTTTGAAGGCAATGAGAATAATCAGATATAATTTGATTGATCTCCTAAGCACCTGAGTTGTAAATATGTCTGACAGCCCAGGAATTTTTACCCCTTGCACTTTTAGTGAAGCAAACCAACAAATAAATGAAAACATAAGAACAGATGCAATGTAAGCTATATAAGAAACAGTCATCAATGTCTTGTCAATTGTCAAACTTACTCAGTGTGATGGATCTGCTGTGAGCATTAGCAAATCACAACAAAAAAAATAGTCCATAGCCACAAACAGGAGCAAAGTGGTCTTCAATCGTGACAGTCTTTATTGAAGCTTGCTGAAGCAAGATAAAAGGTGATCAATCCTCATCCGAGGTACAAAAATGATAACAGTTAAAAAGGTCAAGTCATATTCCATTCAGGTTCAATCACCGGGAATAGAAAGCATTCCAAGGGCATAATCGTGCTTGAGCCTCTCAGACTGACAGAGGACCAAAAAACAGCACCAACTTGACTCACTAGACAAGAAATACACTGAATTTATAAGAGGTGGTCAGCCCCACTAAAACAAAAAAGGAGAAACAAAACCATACAAATTCTCAAAACAATAACAACACAAACCCTGGAATAAACATAATACATTTAACTAAATTTAGAGCCATGGATAAACTGTAGTTAATGCAAAAAAAAACTCTATTAAACCAACATCACATTGATCAGGACATCACATTTTCCTATGTCCCCTCTAATACATCAAAAGTTGGTACATTCTCACTTCCTTTAGAATTCCCATAAAAACAGTTCAACTTCCTGTTTGAACCTCTTTGTCACTAGTCTGGTCCGTTTCTGCAACACACCAGGTACCAAACATTTCAAGTCATCTTAATCAAAAATTGAACTTTAACACTTTTAACTATGTTTTTAACATTACAGTTTAGATGGTTTTTAACTGGTTTTAATTAGGGTTGCACGATAAATCGCATGTGATATTTAACGCGCATCTTGTCAGAAAGCCGGTTCTGTAATCAGCGGTAAATCTCCATCACGTGCGTGCTTTCACATTGAGCAGCATTAACTACACAGAGCCGTTGTTCACTGACGAGCTGCGCAAAAAATCGCGCGAATATGAACGTGGTTTTGCGCAGATCATAGGAAACAACACTCTGGGAGCCAGTGATTCTGTGGCCTCCTTTCCAGGTTTCCTCCAAAAGAGCCAGGGGTCCTCGGACATCCCGGCCATACAACAGTTCAAAAGGGGAAAACCCAAAGGAAGCCTTAGGTACTTCCTTGTATGCAAATAAAAGATAAGGGAGCCACTGGCCCCAATCAGCCCCTGTCTCATTAACAAATTTGCGTAGCATTTGCTTAAGGGTCTGGTTGAATCTTTCAACCAGCCCATCTGTCTGTGGATGGTAGGGTGTAGTCCTTATGCCCTTTATCCCTAACAACTGATACACTTGTTTTAATAGTTTGGACATGAAGTTGGACCCCTGATCAGTCACTATGGCCCTAGGGAAACCCACTCTAGAAAACATCTGAACAAGGCAAAGAGCTACATTCCTGGCCCTTACTGTCTTAAAGGGAAAAACCTCCGGATACCTAGTGGCATAATCAGTGATAACCAACATATACGGTTCCCTGTTTTACTACGTTCAAGGGGCCCTACCACATCCATTCCCAGCTGTTCAAAGGGTAGACCTACAACAGGAAGTGGTTCTAAAGGAGCTTTAGTGGGACCTCTACTAGCTGCATATTGGCACTCTGGACAACTCCTACAAAAGTCACCCACATCCTTTCTCAGATTGGGCCAAAAGAAATGATGGCCAATACGAGCTATGGTCTTTTGTCTCCCTAAATGACCTGCCCATGGGACCGAATGGCCTAACTGAAGCCCCAAATCTCTTGCCTTCTGTGGCACAAGCATCTTTGCCTCTGCACCCTGCCGCCTACACAACACTCCATCCTGTAAAAAAAAACTTACTCTCATGGCCTTCTTGACTACACTGACTATGGTACCCTTGTGCCTCTCTGTACAATGGCCCAATCTCTAAATCATCTTGTTGCAATTGGCCTATATCTTGCAGGACTTCAAAGTGTGATTTAAGCTGTTCAGAGAGGGGCTCTTCCTCAACACTATTTGCAACAAAGTTAAATTTTTCCTGTCTCCTTTGCTTCCTCGACTTATGGGACTTTCCTGATTGATTATCTAATTCTTAATCAAAGAAAGGTAATGCACTGATATACTGGATATCTTCCTCTCTCTTCCTAGCCATAGACCGTGTTTCAGCCATACTGCAATCATGACTACCTGGCAACAAATCAAACAACACTGGTAAGTCTTGGCCTAAAAGCATGTAGTATGGAAGATCATCGACCAGACCAACATTCAGCAAATAAACCTGCCCTTGCACTTCTACATGAACATCAGCTGTTGGATAGCATTTCTCATCTCCATGAATACAACGTATAGGCACCTTCGAAACAGAATTTCTGAGATTCTCTGAAACTAAATCAGTACGAACCAATGACTGCATGCTACCTGTGTCCACTAAGGCTCTTACTTCCTGACCATTAAGGACTACAACAGCATGATACAAGGGGACATCTCTTTGCACAGTGTGGACAGGTCGTGGCACACCACACAAATAAGCATTGGTAGAGGGATTGTTGGGACACTTAGGTTTAGTGTGACCCTCCTGTCCACACTGATAACACACAACACCCTTTCTGCTATTAAACTTTTGATTAGGGATTTGAATGACAGGACCACCCCGATCACCCACAGACTTACCTTCACTTGTGTACTTGGTCCCGGATTGAGATATCTTCGCTTGACTTTTTGATTATTTGCAGCCCCATCACTGGTTGTAAGTCCAGACTGGGTTCTTCCGTCGAGCTGACAGGAAGACATCTGCCAAAGCTGCAGCCTCAGAAGCAGTATTTGGATCAAGTTCTTTGATCCATATTTGCATGTCAGGGGCTAGCATGTGCAGAAATTGTTCCAGCACAATTACTTCACCAATGTCTTCCTTGGTTGGATTCTGGGGTTGAACCCAATTGTGATACAGTTCCTTCAATCTCACGTATAGCTCTTTTGGGGTTTTATCCTTCCCTACATCGGAAGACCGGAACTGCAGATGATAAGTTTCTGAGTTAATATCATATTTGTTAAGTATGGCTGTTTTGACCTTCTGATAGTCGAGGGATTCAACAATACCCATATGTACATAGGCACTCCTAGCTTTACCTGTCAGTAGGGACACTAATCTAACTGCCCAGTCGGTTGTCGGCCACCGACACGCCACTGCTATTATTTCAAAGGTAGTGAGGTAGTGCTCAATGTCATCTAACTCTGACAGCTGCTGCAGGTGTGGCTACTTCTGAATTGCCGGTGGTCCTACCCCAGGGTAGACATTCTGACGAGGAATTGGTGATGCTGCTAGCGGTCTGCTACTGGAACTCTGCAGAAATTCCTGAGAAGTTTGTTGGATGGATGGATGGGAGGCAGAGTCATCATGAGTACTAGTGCCGAGCCCTGGATTAGGTACAGGAGTGGTACGGACATGTACTTCTTGTTGAAGCAGGCTGAACTGATAATGCAGGGCCTTCCATCGGGCTTCCTGACGAACTGCTTCTTGCTCCATATGGCTGTCTCGTGCCTGTTGTATGGTAATGTGTGTCTGGAACAGATCTTTGAGCTCTTGGAGAGAAACATCTTGAGAAAGGTTACCCATTTCCGTCTCAGAACCTTCCCGTCCTGCTGTGGCTCCCTCTGTAACTTTCTTGGCTTGTCCCGTCAAAGCTTTCTTTGGCACCATCCTTGAATAAGGGCAGGGAAAATATCCAGGTGTGCAGTCGCAGGGCAAAAAAAACTCACTACTGCCCCTAGTGGAATCCCACATCTGACACCAGTTGTGATGGATCTGCCATGAGTATTAGCAAATCACATCAAAAAAAAAAAATAGTCCAAAGTGGTCTTCAATCGTGACAGTCTTTATTGAAGCTTGCTGAAGCAAGATAAAAGGTGATCAAGCCTCATCCGAGGTACAAAAATTATAACAGTTAAAAAGGTCAAGTCATATTCCATTCAGGTTCAGTCACCGGGAATAGAAAGCCATTCCACGGGCATAATCGTGCTTGAGACAGAGGACCAAAAAACAGCACCACCTTTCCAGGATACATTACATCTTATTAGACAAGACATACACTGAATTTATAAGAGGTGGCCAGCACCACTAGAACAAAAAAAGGAGAAACAAAACCATACAAATTCTCAAAACAATAACAACACAAACCCTGGAATAAACATAATACATTTAACTAAATTTAGAACCATGGATAAACTTTAGTTAATGCAAAAAAAAAAAAAATCACATTTTCCTATGTCCCCTCTAATACATCAAAAGTTGGTACATTCTCACTTCCTTTAGAATTCCCATAAAAACAGTTCAACTTCCTGTTTGAACCTCTTTGTCACTAGGCTGGTCCGTTCCTGCAACACACCAGGTACCAAACATTTCAAGTCATCTTAATCAAAAATTGAACTTTAACACTTTTAACTATGTTTTTAACATTACAGTTTAGATGGTTTTTAACTGGTTTTAATGTTTTAACCTTAAGCCAAATAACTAAGCCCGTGCACTGACTCAGTACAATGACAAATAAAGATATTAAAACAAACCATTATAGTAAAGTCATTTCATTTATTGATCAATGCAAAGATGAAAATATAATAATCATGTGTGGCCTAATTGCTGGCTTTCACACTCAGATAAAAAGAGTCTTTGCTGATTAACTGTACACAGTCTATCTGTATTGATTTCATAATTTAACTAATCAATTATTGAACCTAAACACTTATACATTTAAACGTATTCAATAACTTAGTTTTCTGTAATAATAATACATGAGGTTACTGTATGATTACGCCATAGTATGTATTATCACCCAGCTGTCTCACTTCCAAAAACATATCCAGAGAAAGAACTTCAGGATGTCACAACGTCTACAAGCCTTGAGATCAGTACTGAGAGTCTGTGGTTTAACACCAATCAGAAAGCTCCCATCACCATAGGTGGCCAGGCAAATGTAGATGTCAATTAGTTCATCTACCCTAGTATAATCACCACTGAATAAAGGCAACAGAATAACAGGTGTGGTCCAGCTAAAGCTGGCCATGCCTTCAGCATCCTGAAGCCACTGTTGAGGAAAAAGAATCTCAGAGCTACACCAAAATGAGACGATTCAAAACAAATGTCAAATCGGTAGTTCTATACTCTGCAGAAACCTGGAGACACACCAAGAGCCTTAACCATAAGCTGCAAATCTTAAACAAAACTTGTGGGAAAAAAAATTAAAATCAGGAACTCTGGCATCGCACCAACCAGAAGCCCATCGTAAACAACAAGTGGATTGGGCAATCCAGAATTTGCATGCCATGCTCTGGAATGAAATCCCCAAGAGAAAAAGAGGAGCTCTAACCATGCAAGCAGAGCTTGAGACCATCAATACATCTAGAGAAGAGGCCCAGCAGGCAGTCCAAGACAGACAGAGAGATGGAGATTTGAAGTCAAAACCTTATGTTCCAACTGGGACCAAGAGGGATATGTTAAGCAAGCTAAGCTACATGTTCACCAAAATTGGCTCAGATCATCTTCAGCCAAAGTGCACAAAAGTCACCGAATATAAACTGAAGATCAACACTATTCTTAAGTTAAGCCATAAAATTAACAATATCTAACAATACTAACAATATTTTTCACTATTCCCTACATCAGGGGCGGATCTACCAGGGTGGCACGGGGTGGCAACTGCCACCCTAAGAAAAAGCTGTGCCACCCCACCTGCCACCCCAGAATTATCACAGAATTAAATATAAATGTAAGCAGTGTTTCATGTGCTACTTTTCAGCCGCGGCGATGACAAAGTAACGCAAAAACGTCTCTAGGTTACGCATGTAACCATGGTTCCCTGAGGGAACGAGACGCTGCGTCGAAAACGCTATGGGAATGCCTTGAGTGTGACCACGCTCTGAATAATGTGTGTAATCTGTCCAATGGATGGGCGAGACGTCACGGCCAGGGTGATGTAGCAACCAGGAAGCTTAAAAGCACGTGCGGTGGATACAGCGGCAGCTTCTGGAAAATGAAGTAAGCGCTCGCAGGGATGCCGGAAGTATGGCACTGAGACGCAGTGTCTCGTTACCACGGAGAACCATGAACCACGCTCGCACTGGACACATACAGTTAAGCTTCAGCTGGTCAGGCTCCTGAAAGGGAGGAGGACAGAAGGCCTGGAGTACGACAGGCTGTGGTGTAGAGGAGGGAACTTTAGGTACATGACCCGCTTAAGGGTAGAGAAACGCTTTGGCCAGACCGGGCGCAAAGTCTAAATAAGAAGGGGCCACTGAGAGTGCCTGCAGTTCCCCAACTCTCTTAAGAGAAGAAATCGCCAGAAGAAAGGTAGTCTTAATAGAGAGATGACGATCAGATATCTCCTCTATAAGCTCTAAAGGAGGTTTACAGAGAGCCTCTAGCACCACAGCCAGGTCCCATGGGGGGACACAAGATCATACCGGAGGCCTCAGCCTGAGACTCAGCACACCGCGGAGGAAATGTGTAACTAGGGGGTGTCTGCCCACTGACTGACCACCAAGAGGGGCGTGGTAGGCAGCAATGGTCGCCACGTAGACCTTCAAGGTGGAGTGGGTCAACCCTGCTGAGAATAAGGCCTGCAGGAACTCCAGCACTGTACCAACTGGGCAGTTATCTGGGTCGAGCTGGCGGTCTCTGCACCAAGAAGTGAAACGTTTCCACTTCAAGCCGCACAGTTTCCTCGTAGAGGGAGCTCTGGACTGGAGGATGGTCTCAACAACCTCGGTTGAGAGACTGGAAGCTATGAGTTGTGCCCCCTCAGGGGCCACACCCACAACTTCCACAGCTCCGGCTGAACTAAGGTGCCCCCCGCTTGAGAGAGGATGTCCCTCCTGACGGGAATCTCCCATGGAGAGCCATCGAGAAGGGATACCAGGTCCGAAAACCATACTCGGCCCAGCCAGAACGGGGCCACTAGCAGTAGACGGACCCCGTCCCGGAGTACTCTCTCCAGAACTGGAAGGGCGTATAGATGAAGCCTCGGCCAAGTACCATAGCGTCCAGTCCGAGAGGAGCTAGATGAGTCAGAGAGAACCAGAGGGGACAGTGCGATGTCTCCCGAGTCACAAACAGGTCCACCTGAGCCTGGCCAAAAACTCTCCATATCTGCTTCACCACCTCGGGATGAAGCCTCCATTCCCCAGGCCTCGGCCCCTGCCTCGACAGGATGTTTGCTCCCATATTGAGATGCCCAGGGATGTGAACTGCTCTCAGTGAGAGGAGTTTGTCCTAGGACCACACAAGGATCTGGTGCTCCAGCCTGTAAAGGGGGCGAGAAAACAGACCTCCCTGGTGGTTGATGTAAGAGACCACCGCTGTGTTGTCGGTGCGCACTAACACATGGCGATCTCTTAGGTCTGGGAGAAAGGGTTTTAATGCTAGAAACACGGCCAGCATCTCCAGGCAGTTGATGTGTCACGTGAGATGGCGACCGCTCCACAGACTGCGGGTTGAGGGGCCACTCATGACCGCTCCCCAACCGGTGAGGGACGTGTCTGTCACTAGCGTTACGCGTCGACAAGGAGCTCCCAGCACTGGGCCCTGAGACAAAAACCAAGGCTTCCTCCACATGACTAAGGCACGTAGGCATCGCCGCATGACCTTGAGCATGCAAAGCGGATTTTCTCTCGGGGAGAACCCCTTGGTCTTGAGCCACCACTCTAGGGGTCTCATGTACAGCAGGCCAAAAGGTATCACGTTGGATGCAGCTGCCATCAGACTCAGTAGTTTTTGAAACTGCTTGACAGTGAGTGACCAGCCTTTTCTTACTCTTGCGACTGCAGTGAGGATTGACTTGATCCGAGCAGGAGACAGTTGTGCCTGCATCGTGGTCGAATCCCACACCATGCCCAGATAAGTGGTTCTCTGTACTGGAGAAAGCACACTTTTCTTGGCGTTTAGTCTTAAGCCCAGCTCTTTCATGTGAGCGAGATTGACATCTCGATGCCGAACCGCCATCTGCTCTGATTGAGCTAATATCAAATATGAAAGTGCGGGGTGTGAGTGCAAGGCCGAAGGGAAGAATCCGATATTGGTAAGCTCTGCCCCCAAAACCAAACCTCAGGAACTTCCTGTGTTGGGGAAGGATGGAATTGATGGCGTCGCCGAACAGGCCAGAAGGCGCAAGCGGGGCGTCCATGAGGAAGACCCTGTCCTTCTCTTTCATATCGGAAAGGGTCAACCACAGGTGTCTCTCCGCCGCCACCAGTGCTGCCATAGACCTACCGATGGCGCGGGCGGTCTCTTTGGTGGCACGGAGAGACAGATCAGCGGTTCGTCTGAGCTCGATTATATCCTCAGACTTAATCTCCTCGCCCTCATGCAGCTCTTTCAGCAGATCGGGTTGGTAGGCCTGCAACACTGCCATGGCAAGCAAGCGCCAGCCTGATCTGCTCAGCCCGCCACATTGGCATAATGACTGGAGGCAGGATTGAAGATATGAGCTGAGAAGGGTCTCGCCCACGACCTCGACACCTCGGTGTGGAGGTCAGGGAAGAAAGGCAGGCTCCGCCGTGGAGATGGTGGCTTACTCCGCAGAAAGCGTTCATTGAGCTTGCTTTTCTGCAGTTCAGTTTGTTTCTTGGCAGGCCAGTCGATGTTTTGCTTGGCCACAGCGTGCGTAACCACCTCCAATAGCTCCCCATACTGAGGCGATTGAGGGGCGAGTCCTCATCGATGACGTCCACATCAACCTCCTTTTTTTTAGTACCACCTCGGTTGGGGTTCCAAGCGAACCGTACCGTTACCAAAACGTGACGTGTAAACTCTGCTGATCACAGATTGGCCGGAGAGAATCGTCACTACCTGCGTCACTGAACTTGCGACACAATGGACAGACAACACTAAATAAGACTCACAAACGGATAAAGACTAACACACACACAGAGCGCTTGCTGAATGACAGAAAGCTGCCGCTGTATCCACCACACGTGCTTTTAAGCTTCCTGGTCGTTACGTCACCCCGCCCGTGACGTCTCGCCCATCCATTGGATTGATTACACACGTGATTCAGAGCGTGGTCACGCTGAGGGCGTTCCCATAGCGTTTCGATGCAGCTCAAGTTCCTGAAGAGGAACACGTCTTTTAATAAACTGTGCATGATGGTTGCACGCGCACGCAGCGTGCCAGTGTAATTGGCTTCATTATCAAATGACTCTTATGAACAAAGCGTGGCCCAGTTCACTAACAAATTGTTTTTACATTTGTTCGTTAATCAGATAATTGCTGCTTTTCAGGTAGCTCAGAAGTCCATTTCATTGCTGAATTATACATCTGTATCTGTAATTTAATTTGTGTATACTGTAATAGACATTGAGCTGCAAAAATAATTTCTGATTCCTAGTAAGAGTTTTTTGTTACAGTGTTATTGATCTCAGTGTTCACTGGGCAGAAAAGTAATCTGTGTATTTGAATTGTGTGTAAGCATTTACAGTTTTTTTTCAACTGCTTACACACAAAATCTTTACTTGTCAAACACCAGAACCACACACCAAATCTGCAAAACCATACACTAATTCTCGGCCTTTGACTCAGTTTTCAATTTCATAAAACACTTTTTGCAAAACACAACACACGATTCTCTATGTAACACACACAAATCTAACAGGAATTAATATTATGGCAAATGTGTTTGCAAATGTTTGCTTTTGAGATGTGTTTGTGATATTTTGAATGCAGTGCAATTTTGCAAGAGATGTGAGGCATTTTGCATTTTGTGTGTGCAATTCTTGGATTTGTGTGCAAAGTTTTGAAAATGTGTAAGCGGTTGAAAAAAAAAACCTGTAAGAAAAACTGTAATCACTAGATTGAAAAGCTTGAAAGACACATTTATGCTGGCTTGTCTTGTTTAAAAAACAATGTAAATGGTTAGGTCAGTTAGATGTTCTAGATGTTTGCTAAAGTGTTGCTAGGATATTGTGGGTGGTTGCTAGGCTCTTGCTATGCAGTTGCTGGGGTGTTGCTAGAGTATATGGTTGATAGAGTTTGTTCTGGGTGATTACAGATATTCCCACCTCTGTTAATAACAGAAAATCAAA
>NW_015629204.1:204419-207346 GCF_001515625.1 Sinocyclocheilus rhinocerous
CATGTCTTCTTTAGTGATACAAGCTCAGAAATGTATAACCTGTTGAAGTTTTTTATATTGTATATTGACTTGGTGCCATGATGGATATTGAAATGTTATTTATTTTTCATTTTAAACAGTATAGATGATTACTTAATGGTAATACAATATTTGTGAACACAAGTGTGTATGTCAGACCATAAATCCCCAAAAACTATGGATGGAGGCTTGCTTTGGTGTTGCCACCCCTCATAGACCCCATGCCACCCAAAAAAAGTATTTTCTAGATCCGCCCCTGCCCTACATCACTTCTGTTAATACAGTCCGCTGAATGAGTTAATGAAAACAAATGAGAATTCAGACACTGAGTGTAGACCCTTTACAGTTTCGAATGATGTATTTCGCTTTTTCTTTTTTTTCCCATGTTCATGTTTAGGAAGTTTCAACCGTTGTTGTGAACCTGTGAACTTTTATCACTGTGGTGGGTATGAGTTTTGAGAAAAGCTGCAGATGTCAGACCACATCCTTGACATCACCCAACTTTAGGAGGTACTCATGCCATATAAACGGAGCAGGACACAGCCAATGGTAAGCCACGGTTGTCACAAACAGAACCCTAGAGCAATTTACTGTAAAGGTCAAGTGTAATAACAGTCGTTTTGGTCGTGGACCCAAACAATTTGCATACCATGTGGGACACAAGCTGTCTGCTCCTTGCTTACAAACAGATCTGTTGCCATTGCAACAATACTGCCAACATGATGGACAGCTTAAGCCTGTAATTACTGCGCTTGTTATCATTTTGTTCCTTACAGTGGGGAAAAAACATGAACTTCGCCTGTAATTTTACTAAAGCGATATTAGTTAGAATGAGTGAAAACTCATAAAACAACAAAAATACAGCAATAAAGCTTCACTTTCTATAACTTCATAATTACATTTCCATTTGCTTTGACAATATCCTGTTGACAAAATCCACTGTTATATATATTACACCTCTGTAGACAATAACCCGCTATGGCCTTTTTCTTTTCCTGTTTATTTATATGCTCAAATGTCAGATTTACAGGCAGGCGGAAAATGGAACAACTGAGATTACTGTGTGTAGCTGCTGTTAGTTTGTGCAACTTACCATCTCATCACCATGCAGGCAAACAGAGGCAGAATGTGCCCCACTGCAGTTCAGCGTCTTAGATCCATAATATATTTTTTATTATTTGTAGGTGACATTAGAGAACAAAAAGATTTGTTTAGGAATATATGACAAACCTTCTCTGTTCTCAGCTTGGCTTTTTCATGAATATTATAATCACGGTTTTACTTTAAAGTCAACATTAAATATATATATATATATATATATATATATAGGTCTGAATACTTTCCGTACCCACTGTATATATATATATATATATATATATATTTGTTTTCTTAATGCATATAAATCTTAATGCATATAAATCTATATATAAATCTTATTATGATTTATCAGCACACATTATTCTAAATAAATAAATAAATAAAACCAATAAAGCAACGTTCCATTCCTGCTGACATCATCTAGGCCATGTAGGCTATTGGTTAATTATAACCAGTAGCCAAATAGCTAATATGGCTCAGTAAAATGGGTTGTGAATGCCATTTCATGCAGATTTTAAGCAGTAGACGTGAATGACACATAATTAGCTATTCAAATATATGTAACCAGGCAACATTTTCCAATCATGTACTCGCTTGATTAGGATGCTGAAAAACATTCAAAAAATGTAAAAAAAAAAAATAATAATAATGTTCAAATAAACTCAGAACTGACCCTTGACGAAAATGTCCAAGTGATTCTGCAAATAATTGGCTGGTTAAATGTCCACACATTAATTATGTTAATTACTGATAAATGAAGCATGGAAATGAGACTAAAGCACCACTTCAGGTCTGCAGTATGAACTGACTGTGATGGAGTGCCATCATCACAAAATATCAACCATTAGCATTAATATCGGCGCTCATCAGCAGCTCGTCTGGGAGGCCCGTCGAGCTGCGACTTAACTCCAAATGTTAATGCTTGTTATTTTATGCATGTGGGCAACTTATTTATTCTCAGAGGAATGTGTGTCTACATTTAGAGCCTAGTTTGCCTCTACGACCGTCAATTTCAAACAACTTTTAAAGGTTAAACACACATCCGAATGAGTTTTTGTTTACTACTGATATGCTGAAAAACTGTAGATTTAGAACACTATAAACTTTCTTAAATGACAAAACTTGCTTTCTTTGGGAACTCATCGGATAAAAATGTGTCAGGCTTTGCAGAAACTCTCAAAAACAGAAGACAGCTTTCACCCATATTTTTCAGATCCTCTGAACTCGAATCGATGTTCGCAAAGCAGTCTCATAAGGAAACGTCGCTGCAGTCACTTTTATCCTGGACCACCAAAATGTTAAAAATGGCATTCTCACCTCAGTTCTGAAGAGTCTGTCAAAGATTCAGCTTTAGATTTTCGCATATTATCTCGTGCTTGAATTACTGAATTTAATTTATACTATAATATACTAGACTAAATGTGCATTTTGAGTCCCAACAGCCAACCCTAAGCACTGCACAACAATATAAAACCATAAGAGTACCTCAAAAGGAGTCCAAACAAACTGTTCATTACAAAATATTCTCAAGCCATGGAATAGCTTTGTTTTGACATTCGCTAAAAAGCCACCATGGATCTCAAAACTAATTAAAACAATCTATGTGCTATATTTATGAAACCTTTATGCAGTTTTAATTACTTGTGGAGGTGAAGATTTGAACAAACAACAAACAATATATATATATATATATATATATATATATATGTAGCGAATCAGCTCATAAGGAAATATGAATACTTAATCATAACTAGTTATAATTAATTATAAATATTTAGATCCGCTGTAGATATTTACTTGACCTCTCAGGG
>NW_015629204.1:207617-214053 GCF_001515625.1 Sinocyclocheilus rhinocerous
GTGAGGGGACTGTGACGATTTGTTAATCTAATGAATAACTGATTTGTTAAATCAAATGAAAAATGGTGTGTCTGATTGGTCCAGATGCTACATATATATATATATATTTTATTGTTTTATTTCATTTTATATTTTATTTTATCTCCTATGTATCGAAGCCCGTTTCCGCCACTGAATAAAAAAGGTAATTGCGACTTTTAATTTCATAATTGTGACTTTTTTTCCTCGCAATTGTGAGTTTACATCTCACAATACTGACTTTTTTTCACAATTACAAGTTTACATCTTGCAATTCAGACTTTTTTCTCAGAATTGCCTGATACAAACTCACAATTCTGACTTTTTTCTCACAATTTTGAGTTATAATGTCAGAATTGCGAGGTTTAAAGTCAGAATTGTGGGATATAAACTCGCAATTGCGAGTTATAAAGTCCAGATCTGAGGAGAAAAAAGACTTCTCAGAATTGCGAGTTTGTATCTCACAATTCTGACTTTATAACTCGCAATTGCGAGATTATATCACGCATAGGGATGTAACGGTATGAAAATTTCTAATCACGATTATAGTGACCAAAATTTTCACGGTAATCAGTACTATCACGGTATTGTTAAAATGTGCTGGAAATGTTCAAAAAGTACTGACACTCATTTCACCAAGTTTTACATTTAAATTCAACAAACAACAAATAAAATGTCATCAACCGGTCAACATTTATACCAGGGCATGCAAATTCGGTCCATTTTTTGGCCCAGACAAAAACTGCACCCAGGCTGAATGTAACTCTCTGTAAATCCACTTTCTGTAGCTTTTGGAACAGTAGAATTAGAGCTGTTTTCCATAACCTCCAAGGACAAAGCAGCATTGCGTTTAAAACACTACTTTATTAGCTGTGCGCACGCGAGACTGTTACTGAAACCTGTGTTTTATGCTTCAGGGCTCCAGACTCATTCTTCCCACTGGTCGCTCTTTTGCGACATTATTTTTTTTTTCCTACAAAAATATTCCCTTCATGCTGTAGAAAGGGATTGAATGTTGTCACAAAATGCAATGTTACTTTTTTTGTGAAAAAGAAACCATGTGATAACAGGATTGATTGGGGAAAAAAATGGGACACAGTTAATTATGTATTTCATTTTTTAAAATAAATAGTTTTTCTACAATAGTTTGAAGATCAATTTAACAGATGATGTCAAAATTAGCCTCCATTATTTGCAACTGCATAAACAGTAATGTGATTGGCTAAGCCATTTGAATTTTATTTTGACTAATTTTAAATAATACTTAAAGTACATTAATAAAAATATAAAGATGAAAAAAGAAGAAAAGAAAAGAAGAATAAATATAAGTAAGAATTGACAACATTTTCTGAAACAAGGACCAAGGACAAACAGGACTTCAGAGAATCCTTTGAACAATATAAATACATTAACAGAGCAGAATTTTTGTGGTATATGTGTAACCTGTGGTGGCTGATTCTTCCTAAAAGACATGCATTATTACTACAGCGGATGGACTTTAGATGTAGATAAAAGGGGTATTGTGAAATAGATCACTAGAATCACTTCAATAGAAACACTTGTTTTAAGCTGTTTTGATTATGTAAGATATGACGGAGCAGCCTTTACATGATTCTAAAAGGAAACACACAGGATTCAAGAAGGGGGAAAAAATAAGTAGTATTGACATCAACCAGCACCCTCAAACATCACAGCAGTAGCTGAAGGAAAAGAATATCACAACAATAAAAAGTACCCAAATATTAGTGTTCAAATAGGATTTTTAAGATGTTAAATGCCATAATTTGTTCTTTAGCTGGAACAAAAAAATTGCACTCCATTGAAATACAAATGACCACAAATTATGCTGTCAAAAAGGGACTCATAAGCAATCTCAGGAGCACTAACTAAACCATCTTACAAAAACACAGGGCTAACCGGAACAATGTCGTTCTCACAAGGTTAAGTCGGCATCATTATTAACAACTTTAAAGCTTTTGAATAGATGTTCATATGCAGATAGTGTATTCATCTAGAATTGCTTGTCTTTGCTGAAAACAGGCACATTTGTTAAACTGCATTTATGCAATTAATGGAATCATTCAAAGTAGAAATGTTGGTTGAAAATGTCAGTCCTGTGTCTTGTGTTTTGCTCCCCATGTGCTCTATGTCCTAGTTTTCCCCAATGTTTATGCCCTTATTTGGTCTTCCTGTTCCTGTTCCCTGATTGTGTTCTATTGTTTCCAGGTGTTTGTTCATTGATTCGGGTGTGTCTGATTAATTCCCTCGTTAAGTTCCCTTCTTAAGCTCTGTTCTGTTTAGTTTCCCTCGTCCGGTATTGAATGTTGTCTTCCCCTGCTACGTGTGATTTCCTGGTTCCTCGGATATTATTAAAGTCTCTTTGTTTGAAGTCAACTCCTCGTCTCCTCGTTCCTCGCTCCGTGCTCCTCACAGTAGCGGAGCGTGACAGAAAACAGCCATGTGTCAATATTGTATTGAGTCGGCAGTCTCAATACGATATTGACACATGGCTGTTTTCAAATGTAACCTGCATTTTTGCATGCATGCTCTGTGGTGAATGGTCAAATACGTACCCTCTTTCAAAGTCGTTATACTTGCCATTAAGTACTGAAATATTATTTCATGATGTCACTAGGGGTAAGGCATTTCTATTTTTAGCTCATACAAATGAAGTCCTCCCTGGACTATGTAGTGATCCAGTCAAGGTGCCTTTGTTTTGCAGACCAGTCTGGTTTGCATTTACCCCCAAAGTGGCCTCGCCACTGCACAAGATTATTTTGATTTATGATGTTCCAGACATATATTACTATGGAAAGTCTGACATTTATTTTTTCAGAGGAAAGTCTGACCACGTTGCATTTATTAGGGTCTTTCCAGACCCTCACTTACACTTGACTTATTTAAAGTTGGAGAAATTGGAAAAAGAATTGCGTTTTTCATATCGTTTCTTTTGGTCTATAAGTTTCATAAGATCAAAGATGAAGGCTGCTACAGGTTAAATAAGCGCAAAGATGAAGGCGACCGCTATAGGTACCTAACTAGACAGCATTTTGGGGCATTATAGGTACATTGTGACACAATGTGCATTTAACATGTACTCATTCTGTGAACCCTCACTTACACTTGACTTATTTAAAGTTGGAGAAATTGGAAAAAGAATTGTGTTTTTCATATCGTTTCTTTTGGTCTATAAGTTTCATAAGATCAAAGATGAAGGCTGCTACAGGTTAAATAAGCGCAAAGATGAAGGCGACCGCTATAGGTACCTAACTAGACAGCATTTTGGGGCATTATAGGTACATTGTGACACAATGTGCATTTAACATGTACTCATTCTGTGAATTAATAAACATCTAAGCCTTTTTCAAGAATGTCCATAATGAACCAATGGGCAACATTATTTGAAACAAATGATTGACATTTGAGTTTGAATAAAGTCAATGACAGAATCATTGTCTTTAAAATAAAGTGCAACATTGGTAGCACGTTATGGTTACACTTTATTTTAAGGTGTCCTTGTTACAGTGTAATTATACATTTAAGTACTAATTATCCACATGTACTTACTATATGGTTAGGGTTAGGATTAGGGATTGGTTTACTTGCATTTAATTATGCATCATTTATTGTTATTATAATAGTAAGTGCATGTAACGTGTAACAAGCACACCTTAAAATAAAGTGCTACCCCCTTTATTTTAAAGTGTCCTTGTTACACTGTACATTACATGCATTTACTATAGTAATAACAGTAAATTATTTATAATTACAAGCTACTTGCATACCTAATAATAAGTACATGTTGATAATTAATATAAATCAGTACTTATTTTTATTTTGACACTGTAAAAATGCTACCCTACGATACTGCCTTATCTGTGTCTTGACCTCTGCTTGTTTGATTAAGTTTCAAATAAAACTGCAAATGGATCCCAGCCGTGTTGATGAATCATTACAATACTATTGCAATTAATCACATATCAATATTTGAAAAAGTAAAGCCCTCAGATGAAGATACAATGAAGTCAAAAAAATAAATGCTGCAAATATGTGTTAAAAAAAACTGGGGGCTCACAATTTTAAGTCATTTTTGTAATGTGTGAAACATTTACAAATTGTAAACAAAATGAGTGACATTAATTGAGTGATATTAAATATTTTGCTCATTATAATTTAGTTAGACAAAAACACTGCATGTCGAATGCTTTAAAAAAAAGTCACACAAATGCACACCACATTCTGTGAAAGTGCCCTACTAATAAAGAATATTAAGGTCCAATACACAATGACACACAACATGAAATTAGAAGCACAAAACCTGGACATTTAAACCATGAGGCAATGTAATTTTGATGTGGTTTTATGTGTCATCTTTCACTTTATTTCTAGCATCCAGATTAGTTTACATTTGAAAGCCGCAGAATTCCTTCAACTGATGTCTGTTGTAGGTTTTTAATCATGCTGGGGAATCTGTAATGGTTCTGGCAGCCACCTCATGGGACTCATTATGTCTGACGTTTGCTTTGCACAGTCGCAAGACGCCCTGAGGAATATCAGGCTGTGTTACAGGACCACGACTGCAAACGCTGTTCTCCTTTGATGTTCCAATATCCCATAAACACTACTAAACAAGTCTAAACACTTTAAGGAAACCAAGATAGAGTGACAAACCCACACCTTAAAATAAAGTGCTACCCCCTTTATTTTAAAGTGTCCTTGTTACACTGTACATTACATGCATTTATTATAGTAATAACAGTAAATTATTTATAATTACAAGCTACTTGCATACCTAATAATAAGTACATGTTGATAATTAATATAAATCAGTACTTATTTTTATTTTGACACTGTAAAAATGCCGTCATCATTTTTATATAATTTTAAAGTTTTCTACTATAAAACATTTTTCCTCATAATGTTTTTCAATTCTTCAATAGCTTGATTAAATGCATCACTGTATCTTGTAATAATAAAAAAATTAAAATGATTTATGTATATATATAATTATTATTATTATTAAAATAATAATTATTGACAGATACTTGTCACGGAGAGCGCTCCTGTTACTCTCCCTTCGGGCCACCAGAGGGCCCCATCACCAGAGTACTAGTTTCCTTCCCGCACTACATTTCCCATCAGCCCTGCACCTGTCACTGATTATTCCCCTACACCTGTTCCCCATTACGTTAGACTATTTAATGAGCTCTTTCACCCAGGTTCACTGCGAAGTCTTGTTAAGAAAGCTATTTCAGTTTGTTTTTCCCCCCCAACTTGTATAAATGTATAGTATACTTGTAAAATGTCAAGCTGTCAACAGAAACAACAACAGTGCAAAATGGTCAAACAATGTGACCATGATAATTTTGCTCCAATGAATGCTGGGACTTGGGTAAATGGAACTGAATCATACACACAATTACTGAAGTAATAACATTAATCCAACTCACCTGCTAAGCTTGTTTGTTTGCCATTGGCTAGTAATCTTTTTACCTAACAATAATACTAATACTGCTACCAATTTTACTACTAATAATAATATAAATGCTTTAAGGCCTGATAAGCTGCTGGGTTCATGAATATTAATTACATTGTTTTGTGTTCACTCAAACTGATTTGCTGCTATCACAATATGGATGATAATAGTAAATGCTAGCCAATGGGATTTCCACTTTCACATTATTCCCACAACCAAAGGTACCAATGGGCAAATGTTTTTTTGCTTGTTCTTAAAGGCCGAATATTTCCAAACAAACTCAGTAATTTTGGAATCTCGACAGAGGGGAAAATGAGAGAAAAAAAAAGTGATTGAGTTAGATTTGATTAGCAATTACGCTGGTTTTGTTTTGTAGACCTGGCAAACCTACTTCGGGGTGAGTACATCTACCTTCGGTTGTTTCGCCAAGTGTAGTGCAGGGCTGCAATAAACGATTATTTTGATAATCAATTAAACTAATTATTATTAGAGCTATTATCTCACTAATCTTCGATTATTTCACAGAATAATCAGTAGGCTTTGATCGATTATTCAGCTTTTACACTTTTACACACATATTGAGTTATACATACAGCGGGTAAAATAAGTATTGAACACATCATTTTTTCTCAGTAAATATATTTCTAAAGGTGCTGTTGACATGGAATTTTCACCAGATGTCGATAACAGCCCAAGTAATCCACACATACAAAGAAAACAAAACAAATAAGTTCAGAAATTTAAGTAATGTGTAATAAAATGGAATGGCACAAGGAAAAAGTATTGAACTACTGAAATTTATTTAAAGGGTTACTCCACCCCAAAATGAAAATTTTGTCATTAATCACTTACCCCCACGTCGTTCCAAACCCATAAAAGCTTTGTTCGTCTCACGGACTTAGCGGAGCCCACACGCATAGAGCGGGATAATACGCAGAGAGT
>NW_015629204.1:214520-219229 GCF_001515625.1 Sinocyclocheilus rhinocerous
AAGATATTTTGGATGAAAACCGGGAGGCTTGTGACTGTCCCATTGACTGCCAAGTAAATAACACTGTCAAGGCCCAGAAAAGTATGAAAGACATCGTCAAAATAGTCCATCTGCCATCAGTGGTTCAATCTGAATTTTATGAAGCGACGAGAATACTTTTTGCGCACGAAGAAAACAAAAATAACGACTTTATTCAACAATTCGTCTCCTCCGTGTCAACGTAGCGCCATTTTGGAGAGTATCCACTGAACGCAAACTGTGTATGCTGTTCTGTGTCAGCTGCACCACACGGATACGCTGTTTTCGTTCAAATCAAAATGTAAATAAACGTAGAAAACGTATTCGTGTGGTGTGGCTGACACAGAACAGCATCCGCAGTTTGCGTTCAGTGAATACTCTCCAAAATGGCGTTACGGTGACGAAAATTTCATGTCAACAGCACCTTTAGAAATATATTTACTGAGAAAAGTGGTGACGTGTTCAATGCTTATTTAACCCGCTGTATTCTAACTAATAAATAAAAAAGGTAATCACTTAAGCTTTTGAAAATGTTTACTATACTTTAACAATACAAATACATATATTTGGCACACAAAATGAGATGGCAGACATAAAAACAGTATCATTCACCATTTAATTAACTATATGAAAAAATAATTGACTGATGCATCATTCTGTCTAACATCTATTTTTGTAAGTCATATGGCTAAGGAACAAAATGGTAATTTACAAGACATTTAATTTTTGAATAAATTGTTTTATTCACAACATTAGCTCTCAAACATCATTATAGTGTTACACTAATCAAAACAGTATGTATGTTTTTTTTTCTTCACTCACTAATAAAAATATTTTATCATTAGCTAGCTCCACACTGGAGAGCAGCTTTATAACAGAAAATCAAGTTGTAATTCTAATTGAAAGCGACACTGACACTGTCTTTTTTTTTCATGTTAACTATTGTAAAGCTGCTTTTAAATCAGTCTCTTGCTTAAAGCACTATATAAATAAACATGATGTGACTTTACTGGAGTGTCGATTGCAGAGCTAATGCAAACATATCCACATGGCTATGATCAGATGCTTTCTTAACTGCAGTTTTCTTACCACTTTCATTTTTGTCGTGTTTATTTCATTATTCAGAGAAAAGAAGAAAGCACATATTTACATATCCCTCTGTGTCTAAACGCCACTCTCAGCTGTGTCTGGTCAGCTGTGTGTGTCTTCTTCTTTTAGATTGTAGCCAGGAGAGCTGAATTAACCGTGTTATTGCAGATTCTTACATTAGGTCATATGAGATCAAATGCAAATTCGACAACAAAAATATTTAAATTTTTCAATATTTGTCAATGTTGTCAATAATGTTAAATAATCATTTCAGATGATGTAACCTGGTCATCAAAAAAAAAAAAGTCTAAATTATAGTTTTATTATAGATATAGTAAAAAAAATCAAGATGAGAAGGCATGTCAATACTACATGGAATATAAGACTGGTTATCTCTTGTGCTGCATGCTGCATTATCTCTCTCAGCCAAGTGATGGTGTATCAGGTGCCTACACACTAGATTCTATGGTGATTCAAATGCACTATACATACATTGATATCAACATGAATAGATATCAACTCAATGCTCTGTAAAGACACAGACAGTGAAACTCTCAAACGCTCAAAAGAGTGCTGAAGTGTAGGTGTGTAAAAAAATAAATAAAAATACTATATATGTGCTAAACTTATTCCTAACCTCTAACTCAACCTAAATCTAACAATTTCTTAGCTAATGGCTAATGACATTGAAACTGAGCTTGAAATTTAGTCGCATTTGCGATTCACTTGCATTGTAGAGGGTTGCTTTAAAACCTATTTTATCCATGGTACACTTCACAATTTTTAATTCATTCACATGCTACACATTATAATGTGTATACATCGTATTTATTGCCACATGCCTCAGGCTGTTAAGTTACAGAAACAGCCTTCCTGGAACAACCAGGGGTAAATTGCCTTACTCAAGAGAATAATGTTGTCAGCTCCGACATCTAACTGCAATCTGTCTGTAACCAGCCCAGATCTTTAACCACAACACCATATAGTGGCAATGTAAGATTTACTGCTAATTTAGCACGTGTGATTTTGTGTAGCAACAGTACTACATCACTAAGGTCTTACATGTTATTGTGTAATGCCCGCACAAACATTATGTAGACTTTAAATGACTCACCAAGCTCTGTAAAATCATTTCACCTCAGAATAATAATGACTGGAGGTCACTGACACGTTCTTTTCAGTGATCACATTACGAAATATCACCAAATGCAGATGTGATGCATACAAGTTCAGATAATCACACATTTTTAGAGAGGTTTTCCACATGACTGCACAGAAATACCAGACGCTGGAGATGATGGACATTCAGAAAGACAATTTACAAATCATCTGAAATGGGCTTAGACAAGCACAGCTGGTAGCCAATTCATTCTTGGCTTTTGAATATTTAACAAATAATCACATTTGCAAATATTCACAACACAGCTGACATTAACACATTCAGGTATGAGAGGATTTTCAAATGCAATGCGGTATTTTAACTAATAGAGTGCACTAGGCTATTATTATAGAAATAAATCTAAATATGCAAGTGATAAAAGTGTTGTCATGGTGCAAACATGCACAGGAGACAAAATGACTGATAGATAGTTTACAAACAAATACATACAGACACTAACAAGATCACTTTTTATTGGGAAAAAATGCATTGATATATTAATACAGTATATATGATAATTATTAACACTAGAATTACTACAAAACTATGGTTGGGGGAGGCACACTAATAAAAATGGTTTGGCCAAAAGCTACACTTAAAATTTTATAAAAAAAAAAAAAAGCTTAATATTTTAAACAGATATGAGGGAGGAAGTTGATATATTTCAGAAGCTCAAGCTCACACACATACTTCACGATCTTAAAATACTTTAAATTCTGTGCTGTAAAGCGTCTCGTCCTTGAACCATGAGTTGCTTTTCTAGAGAAATATAGACATCTCTTATTCCAGTAACTCAGTGCAAATACTAACTTTGAAAACATCTAATTATTTTTACATCTCTTTTCTTCATTTTCAACAGGAATGAAAAGAAAGAAATGCCTCAACACATTCAACTCCACGATACAGAATAATTCACATTTTGTGAATTTATGTAAGTAAAGGTGTTAGTAAAGGATTTTTTTTTTGTGCCCAAAGCAATCACGTTTTAGTATGTATTTTATGTTATTTTATTTATTTATTTATTTATTTATTTTTTGACGGGTAACATTGGGCTTTAAAAATGACACACAGAACGGTAGGTGCTACACATACCCACAAAACACCACAAAGTTTGACATTTACTACACGTTCCTCCTATTATTAATTCTTTAGAAGTTTAGGAAAAATATCAACTTACTATTTTACTGGTAGTTTCTATTACTATAGTTCCCTTTCAAGGGAACTTCAAACTGCGCCCTCTAGGGGTCACTATGGGGGAATGCCTCGTCGTGACCCGTGTCTGAAGCATACATTGAAAAAACACCAACAACACGTTGGCCGGCGACAGCCATGACGTCTCTACCGGTGCGACTATAGTATAAATAGGTGTCGGGAGAACACATCATCCTCTTCTTCGTCTTCACTGACAGTTTTGTTTGAAGCGTGCATTTCCGTGGTAAGAGCAATCTTTATTCCTTCATTACGGCGAGCACTAGCAAGGCGTTTAGAGGATGTGTGCATCCGTATCGTCGTTATTTGACATCTGATGACACACACGATCTCTACTTTTTTTGTTTGGGCGAGGAGCACGCACGCGATGTCCTCGAGAGGGCAATCTGCGTTCACTGCGAGCATTTTCCAATGGAAAAGCTCCGCTCTCGTTTGTCTCTCTTTTCGAGGAAAGAGGGGCAGCCGCGGTTCAGGGCCCGCCGCTGCTGAGGCGCAGAGGAGAATGAGCTCGTGAGGATCGCAGGTGGATCTGGCCGATGAGTTTAAAGAGGGGCTTTCCCCCTCGCGCTCGTCCCCCTCGCGCTCGTCGGCTGTGGACGAGAGTAAGCCGCTGAAGGATAATGTTATTTCATTTAACATTGTCCGATCCAGGGGCCAGTGCTCTGCTGAGTTCGACCCAGGAAGAGCAGGAGATGTCTGAGGAGGGCAAAGAAGCTGAGGCTGAGCCTTCCCAATCATCCTGCCCTGCGTATGATGAGTTTTGGAAGTTATGGATCGCGCCATGGCAAGGCTTGACTTGCTATGGAAGCTGGCCAAGAAAGTGACGTCGCAAGGTCGTCTCGATGAGCGCTATCTTTCTGGCCGTAACGCTCCAGCTCAGGTGAGCCTTTCTTTCTTCCTGATCTCCATACAGAGATCGAGAAGGAATGGAAGAGGCCGTTTTCCTCACGCATCCATCGATTCCAACATACGGGACCTGTGTGTTTCTGTCCTTTTTCTAGGGTAGGTCCTCGGTGAGCACTCCCCCTCTGTTGGATTCAGAAACCGGGTGCTCGACTTGCAGTGTTAACTTCACTCGTCGATATGGTGTCCAGCTGGTATGATAGCCTGTTTTCGGCTTCATGCTTCCTGGATCATGCGGTCAGGTCACAGGCTTCTGCGGGAGCCTTCTTGATCATCAGGCCCCCGACACGGCACTGAAAAATGTCCTGGTGCTTTCTTTCGAGCGATTGAA
>NW_015629204.1:219309-220176 GCF_001515625.1 Sinocyclocheilus rhinocerous
TGGATTCCTCGCTCCATGGGCTGTTCTCGTGGTAGTGTTTAGCAGTGCTCTCCCTTGATCAAAGGGTTGCCTATGAGCACGCTACTCCTTTCTGAATTCGGAGTTCTCATCTCACGTGAGAGTTGAGTTCTTTGTTTTCCCAGAGCTAGTGGAACCAGCAGCATCAGGCGAACTAGGCCCTTCCTCCGCCTCTCTAATGCGCTGAGTTTTTTGGCTAGCTTGCAGTACGCTTACCCTTCTGATTTCTAACGATTGTCCTGTAGGTCGAGCCCCCTCTCGTTGAGAGCTAGGTGTTGTGCTCCCTCAGCTAAGGTAACTTACTGCTGGCCGTTCCAGCATTGGAACATGCTGTAGGTCGAGCCACCTTCTCGATTGAGAACTGGGTGTGTTGCTCCCTCAGCTAAGTAAATTACTGCTAACTGTTCCAGCATTGGAACATGCTGTAGGTCGAGCCCCTCTCTCGATTGAGAACTGGGTGTGTTGCTCCCTCAGCTAGAGATTTACTGCTAGCCACTCCAGCATTATACCTTAGATCGAGTGGATGATTTCTCAAACAATGTGTTTTGGGATGCACCATTTCCATCTATGGGCTGCTCTTTCAGAGTGCCACGAGGGCCCCTTAGAACGGTATTTTTAAATCCATGTTATGGTAAGTGTGCACGTGAAGTCTTTGTACACTTTCGAAAATCCACACTGTGGTAAGTTTGCACGCTACTAGGGGTCTGTTGAGAGAGTTCCTTTAGTATATGCAGAGCGTGCGGTAGCCCCTGTGTGACAGGCCAAGACTTAGTATGATTCTAGGCTCTTGGTCGTATTCCCTTAAAGGAATCTATTCCTGATTCCAAGCCTTGAGCTCTACCCCGGGCC
>NW_015629204.1:222614-223034 GCF_001515625.1 Sinocyclocheilus rhinocerous
TCCCTCAGCTAGAGATTTACTGCTAGCCACTCCAGCATTATACCTTAGATCGAGTGGATGATTTCTCAAACAATGTGTTTTGGGATGCACCATTTCCATCTATGGGCTGCTCTTTCAGAGTGCCACGAGGGCCCCTTAGAACGGTATTTTTAAATCCATGTTATGGTAAGTGTGCATGTAAGTCTTTGTACACTTTCTAAAATCCACACTGTGGTAAGTTTGCACGGTAGTACTCTGCGTTCTTTCTAAAATCCTGTATGGTGAGGGCTACGCGAGGCAGCTTCGTGCCCTTTCTTGAGCTGGTTAAGCCCCGGTTCCACCTTGGGCACCACTTCACCTTGTATCCTCCGGATACCCACTTTTAACAGGGTGTTGCTACTAGGGGTCTGTTGAGACAGTTCCTTCAGCATATGCAGAGCA
>NW_015629204.1:223533-227485 GCF_001515625.1 Sinocyclocheilus rhinocerous
GCAACCACGAAGTGTTTTTGCAATGGCTCCATTTCTGAAAATGTTCAGGGCCCTAACCTGTACAATTGTACCAAGTTTCATGCTTTTATGAAAAAGTGAACATATCACCTCAAAATTTGCACATATCACCTGGACTATCACTGTTTTGGATCGCTGCATTTAATTTGAGAAAGTATGTAGCCTACAGAATGAAGCGTCCGGTGTGTGATAGCGTAAAACGTCTCAGGTTACTTATGTAACCATGGTTCCCTGAGTAGGGAACGAGACACTGCGTCCTCTAGGTTTCTTGCCATGCTTCGGACACAAGCTTCAGATGAAGAAGAGGATGATGTGTTCTCCCGGCATCTATTTATACTATAGTCGCACCGGTAGTGACGTCATGGCTGTCGCCGGCCAATGTGTTGTTGGTGTTTTTTCAATGTATGCTTCAGACACGGGTCACGACGAGGCGTTCCCCCATAGCGAGCCCTAGAGGACGCAGTGTCTCGTTCCCTACTCAGGGAACCACGGTTACATACGTAACCTGAGACGTTTTCTGAACACCCAAAATGTATCTTTGAAGTGCAAATGTAAGCGTTTATGTACTGATGTATTAATCTGTGTGATGTCAAAGAGGAGCAGAAGTTCAGATAGAGTCAATTTGCAGCTTAGTTTTAGTAAATTATTATGCTGAACTGGTGAAGAAGGTTTGAGTTATGAAAGTTACAGCATTTTTATTGTACATCACAGCATTCTTTCATCTCTAAAGATCAAGGGCAATTTTATTCCATGTGGCATGGATGCTATAAGAGACATCACCAGCATATATCACTCACATTTTATATTTACAAAATACATCCATGTGGAAGAGAAAACTATCGAAACGAGGGGAATAACCCATTATGGCACGAGTAAAATGCATTTATAATCTCAGATAATCCTCAGAAAGTTATGTTACTGTATAATAACCACACATATAATTCGCTGTCATAAATTTGCTAGGATTTCAACCTAATATTGAACTCACACTTAATTAATAGGAATGGTACCACTCCGTTTATTTCCAGAGTCAGATATGCGCAGCCTTTGTTTGTGTCTAAATAACAGCGGAAAAGGTCACAGAGCCTATAATTGCATACTGAAAAAGCCTTCAGCTGTAAACTGCCGCTCAGCTTGGATTATGCATTATTGTGTCAATGTCATTTGAACAGATTCCAGGGCCTGAGGGAAAGATAGTGCTCTAATGCTTTGATAGAGCAGCAGAATCAGCAATGGAAGTCTGAGACGAGACATAATAGTGAAATAATAGTGTTCATTTTGTTTTAATAAGACTTAGGGCTGTCAGTTAATAAAAAGGTAATCAAATTAATTACATACTGCTTAAAAAATTAATCATAACTAATAATTAGAGATGCACCGATCGATCGGCCAGGGATCGGAATCGGACGATTTTCCTCATGATTGGCCCGGATCGGTTGGAAAATTGCAATTGGTGCATCTCTACTAATAATGCCAATAATAGTTGAAAAGTTCCCCAATTTAGGTAATTCTGTGTGGTAAATCTCATGTGAATTGATCCATAAGTGTGAATTGGTGACATGTTGCTAAATAATGTGCTTATTAAAAGACATGAACTAGAATGTGGAATGCATGGCATTTGGTTTTTAGATATAGTAGTTATATCTGCTGTCCATGGTACTGAAAAATGTCAAAGTAGAATTTAATATTTGCCTGCGACTGCATCTCAGTAACAGATAAATGAGCATTCTGACAGTTCACAGACAGAGATAAAACTACACAGCATTTACACACCAGTAAAAATCTACGGAACACGGTGAGTAAACAGTATTGGGTTTTCCACAAGACCTGGCTGTGCTTACATTCGGAAACACTTAGAAACAATTCAAATTTGAAAATAGCGAGATTCCCTACAGCTCTATGGGAAAGAAGGTATTATTTAGTAAATTATTTATACACCGATTCCCAACCAGGAGCAAGTGTACCACAGGGGGCATTTTAAGCAGATTCAAGATTTTGCTTTGTTAAACCTGCAAAACAGGAAAAGTATTAGGGCTGTAAAAAGATGTTTAACAGATTAGCACATTTAGTAAATGTTTTAGACACTTTTTTTAAGGACACATTTGCACATACACTACCATTCAAAAGTTTAAGGTCAGTTCAAAAGAAAAAAAAGTTCAGAAATGAATGCTCTTATTCAGCAAGGTCACATGAAATTGACTAAAAGTGACAGTAAAGACATTTATGATGTTACAATTTTCATTTCTAATAAATGCTGTTATTTTGAACTTTCTAATCATCAAAAAAAAAATCCTGGTGGAAAAAAAGGAATGTAAAGTAAAAAGAAAAATCATGTTTTCCACTAAAAATATGAAGCAATGGTTTCATCATTGATCGTAATCAGAAATGTTTCATGAGGAGCTAATCATCATATTTGAATGATTTCTGAAGGATCATCTGACACTAAAGACTGGGGTAATGATGCTGAAAATTCAGCTTTAATCACAGGAGTAAATTACTTTTTAAAACATGTTAAAATAGAACAGCTATTTTAAATTGCAATTTTATACTTAAAAAAATACAGCTTTGGATCAAAATCAAAAATTTGCATGTAGCAAATATAGTAATCTCATATTTTCATCTTGTTTTCACAAACACCCCAATTAATCAAATCACTATCAAACTAAAAACTATACAACACACACCTGTTTTAAACATGCATTGTCTATAAATGATCACCATAGCCCAAAATCGTCAAACATGTAGGACATACCTTCTGCCAGCAAAATAAATACTAACTTAAAATATGCATCCAATCTCCAAGTACAGCATCATTACCTCTTGGCTGAAATTCTTCCAGTACAACTATTAACATCCGAGGAGACATTAACTGAATGTAGCACAATCCATTTGGTCTTAATCAACATGGGTGAGCGTAAGGTTGACTTTGAAAGCTAACACAGACACCCCAAACTCATTTACCATTAGCTGTTGATAATTAGCTGCTGCGGTAAAGTGGTGTGTTTGCTGGGTAAATAAACTGTGCCATTTACATTAGCCGCCTCTCCCTCTGTCAAAGTCATTTAGCAGGTCAGCTAAGCAGTTAATGGTTTGCAAACATTTATATAAGCGTCCCAGTTTCGCACTGCTGGGAGTCAAAGTGGATTAATCTGAACTTGGCATATTAGTGTAAAGATCAAGTCCGCAAATATGTTTGGATTTCAGAGTTTCGGATATTAAGTTTCACTTAATGTTTTGAGACAAGATGCTGATAGAAGAAAATATCACTCTGCAAATGTCTGAAACTGTTTGAAGAACCTCACGTTTTAGAGGATGTTGTTAAAAATGTATCCAAAAAAGTTATTCTATCATTATTTATTTAACCATTTACTTGTCATTCCAAACGTTTTGTCTTTGGTAAAGGTGAAAAAAGAGACATCACTACAGCTGTCATTGTATGGAAAAGAGCTGCATGAATATCCTTTAAAATAATTCATTTGTGTTCAGTTACAGTACATTCAGGATGAAACAGAAGTGGCAGATCTTTTCTTTCGTATTGACGTGACGTATATCGGAGTTAAAAAAAAAAAAAGAAAAGTTGGACAGAAAAATTTTGAAGTAAAAAATACATATGAATAAATCACATTCACATTAAAATTAATTTTAGAACATATAGGGTGAATTTACATTTCATGCAGACTTTAAATTACAATTATATTTAAATAAATAACACCATAGGATATTGGAAAGACATGACAGCAGGAATATAAGACTATAATGTGTTTTCCCAGATGTTTTCTCAACTCAGCTGTTTGCTTTCACTTAAGACCAAAAGTACTGTGTTTACAAGGACACTTGCAAAGACGGGCATTTTGATACAAACAATTGTGTGTATTTAACCATTCAAGGCCTATAAAGTGGCAAAAATAACTCAGTTCAATGCTCCCCCGCTCTG
>NW_015629204.1:227568-227985 GCF_001515625.1 Sinocyclocheilus rhinocerous
GTCATGTCGGTGACCGACGAATTGGGATCTCGCTTAGAGAAACCAATCCACTTCGAGTGTAAACTAAATGAGCCAATGCACATTGGCATGCGATTATTGCATCCAGCTGCCGCTGATCACAGCGTGAGCATAAAAAGGCAGCCGGTGCAACGCATACCAGCTTTTCGCTTCGGAGTCGAGCAATAACATCGTTCTGCTCCTGCCAATATCTTCGTTTGTGACAATGAGTTCAATGCGCTTTAGGGAGCTTTTTGTGTTGGCGGATGGCGCTTCAGCGGTGGTCATTCCTGTGTCGAGTGGGTTGCGCACTTCAGGCTGCACTACCCCCTGTCGTGCTGCAAGCGGCCATTGGACGATTGGTTTCTCGGGGTGGCTTGCGCCACCCCGGTGCCTTTTTTCCCTGAGGTGCATGAGGAG
>NW_015629204.1:228016-230736 GCF_001515625.1 Sinocyclocheilus rhinocerous
ACACTCTACTAGAAGTGTTGCATCCTCCTGGGCGCTGGCTCGTGATGCCTCGCTGACAGATATTTGTAGAGCTGCGGGCTGGGCGACCCCCAACACGTTCGCTAGATTCTATAGCCTTCATGTGGAGCCGGTATCCTCCTGTGTTCTCACCTCAAATGGGTAAAGGCACTGAAAGGCCCCGGTTTAGTGTCGACTTGCTAAAACTGCTCCAGAGTGATCCGTACTGTAGACCCTGTCGAGCTCCTCCATCCCCTCGGCAGCCGGACGTGGCGGAACGTCCGGCGCCAGGCTCTCTTGTTTTCTTGTTGCAAGTCCCGACCTACACCAAAAAGGGGCACAGGAGGTTAGCACAGGACACTGGAAGGGGCAGCATCCATGGCGCTTTGGTAGGGATCCCAATTTGTCGGTCACCGACGTGACGTCAAGAGTGACCGACTGAAAGGGAACGTCTCGGTTACGTATGTAACCCTCGTTCCTTGAAAGAGGGAATGGAGATGTCACGTCCCGTCGCCACGACTGCTGTACCACCACTGAGCAGCCAGGTCACCGGCTCGGCTCCTCAGCGAAAACCTGGTATGTGTTGCACCGGCTGCCTTTTTATGCTCACGCTGTGATCAGCGGCAGCTGGATGCAATCATCGCATGCCAATGTGCATTGGCTCGTTTAGTTTACACTCGAAGTGGATTGGTCTCTCTAAGCGAGATCCCAATTCGTCAGTCGACGTCAATACGTGACGTCTCCATTCCCTCCTTCAGGGAACGAGGGTTACATACGTAACCAAGACGTTCTCTTTCACTGCTGATTGCATTTCAATTGCTTAAAATCACTTGTTTTTTAAACTGCAATGTTAAAAAATACATGCAAACAATACGTTTTCATGACCACATAGCACAGCAGCGTCACGTGAGCATGTAACCGTGATAGAGACAATAGTCTAAAATCTCTACCGTTTGACTTCTTTTTTTTTCTGAGTATATATTTTATTGCAAAATGTTTTTTTTTATATATATATATATTTGTGCTTGGCATTTTTTTGGCTTTTATTAGGATAGGACAGTATGTAGACAGGAAGCTAAGTGGGGACAAAGAGGGGAAACGGGACAAGGTTATTGGCACCGACATAGTATTATATACTTAAGAAGGACAAAAAACACCTCAGTTTTATTCAGAGGCCCAAACTGAGCAAAAATATACAATTTGGTGCATATGCTGATATTTAAATGATCAAGAAGTAAAATGAAATTCTGAAAGCTTGAAATGTAAATCAATGAGATCTTTATAACAAGCTACTTATATAAAATGCATATAAATATAATTTATTTTATATCACAAAATAATGTCTTAGTAAATATCAATGTCTTGATATTTAAATGTTTAATTTTATGATCAAAGCTCTGCAGATTTTATTGTGGTAGAGCAAAACATGATGCAACAATACAATGATGATTGAGAGATGAAAAAAAATAAACGTTCCTCAACAGCCTGATGATCATATTTGATACATTTTTAAATTATTTTTCTAAAAAAATATATGTATGGATAATTAAGTAAAGGTAAGTTGCTTCAGTCAAGTAAGTGTTTATCTTGATATATCATTAACAATATGCATTAGTCATGTTTGCTTTATAAAAAGCTGTAAAGATTTCAAAGGAAAAGGAAATGTGAACATTTTTAGAATTATACTAAAAGGCCCTTTTCCTGCTAATAAAATAAACTACCAACCAGATGACAGAAGGCATGTAGTAGATTGTGTATAAGAGGCTTTTCAGCAAAGTTTTGATCATGTTGATCATTCAGAGACCTTATAAATTAGTGTATCAAATATGATACAGTGGGGTTAATCATTTTTGGGTGAACTAATCCTTTAAACTTTTTGTCTGATTTACACACAGTCCAATTTTTGTTCCATTAATATTCCATTTCTCCAGTGTCACGGCATATCAAATTACTTTTAACATATTAGATTTTAATTCATCTAATTATATTAAGACTAAAAATATCAGCTCCTCGAAGCCCTTTGGTCTTATTTCAGATGAGATAAATTAACGTCTTCTGAACTGTTTCATTAAGTGGCGTGCAGGTGAGCCGTGTTGTTTCTCTTGACTATAGGAGGCCTGTTCAATGCTCCCCTTAACTTTGACAGCTAAATTACATTTAATGAGATTTTCAAAAAGGTACCTGAATCTTGTTAAGTTCAAATAACTCTCATTTCAAAGTAACAAAGTTCTAAACACTTTGAAATTGAAGGGAAAATTGTAAATCTATTCTTAGAGCGCTTAAGGCCCTTTCCTGTGATTCGCGTCAGAGCTTCAATGCACCTTTCAACACGAGCGTCATTCACCACTTTGACCTCCACATGAAAAGCATTGCAGATAGCATCACGGAGAGAACGACTGTGTGAGTGGAAAGGGAAGGGGATGGAGGTGTGAATTTTTAGGTACGATTCAAATCCAAAATGATGCTTAAAGAATCTTTGACGTTATGAAGGAGAATAGAGCTGTTATTCTTTGGGTTTATCACAAACCAATTTGATTAATGATTTTTATCTTTTTTGTTTGTTTGTTTTTTAGATTCCATTTATCAGCCATTTACAGTTTTTTTTTAATTGCTTTGGCGCAATTTTCACAAGCAATTGGTAAATTTTCAAAACTCTTAGTACTTATATCACAACAGATCATCAAAAGTGCACTTTTTTCAAACATTTCAGCATATTTTCAATT
>NW_015629204.1:231020-233275 GCF_001515625.1 Sinocyclocheilus rhinocerous
GCTTTTATTCACAAGAGTGGTCAAAACAGGCAGGGTCAAACACCAGCAAACAGGTACAATCCAGGGCGAGACAAAAGAGCTAGCCAATAAACAGTCCAAGGTAAAAAAAACAAGAAGGCAAGGCAAGGAAACACAGAGACTCGGAACAGGATACATGCTAAACAATAATCAGCAATGTGTGTGCAATAATGAGTTCCTAGGCTGGGGTTTATGGGGAATGGAGTCCGGAGAGAACGAAGACAAAACCCCTTATCGTGACAGAGCCCCCCCACTAAGAGCGGATTCCAGATGCTCCAAACAGAATTACGAGAACAACTCACAGTCCACGGTGGAGTTGATGGAGGGAGGAACCATGAGGGGAGTGAAACAGGAAACACCAAAGGGTCGATGGAACGAAGTGGAGTCCAGGTCTCGAAGGCCAGAGATGAAGATCTGGGATCCTCCAAGCTTGGTGTAGCTGGAGGCTGGCTGTCCCAAGGTGAATCCTGACCATTCACCACCCTCAAAGAATGACCTGAGGGACAGACAGACAAAAGCGGAGACAGAACAAACAGCATGACAGGTAGAGGAGGAGGAGGGAGAGGGAGGTTGGGTGGGACAACAAGTTCAAAACAGTGCTTATTCAGCATGGTAGAGCAGGCAGAGAGTTCCGAGACGGCCTCCTTGGCCGTGACTGGACAATCAGAGAGTTCAAATACGGCCTCCATAGCCATGACAGGACAATCAGAGAGTTCAAATACGGCCTCCATAGCCATGACAGGACAATCAGAGAGTTCAAATACGGCCTCCATAGCCATGACAGGACAATCAGAGAGTTCAAATACGGCCTCCATAGCCGCGACAGGACAGGCAGAGAGTTCACATAAGGCCTCCATAGCCGTGACAGGACAGGCAGAGAGTTCACATACGGCCTCCATAGCCGTGACAGGACAATCAGAGAGTTCAAATACGGCCTCCATAGCCGTGACAGGACAGGCAGACAATTAAAATACGGCCTCCATAGCCGTGACAGGACAGGCAGAGTTGAGCAGTGAGTTGCCCAAACACAAAGGATAGCGACCCCCATTACAGGGAGCACTGAGTGGAGGGGAATGGTCTCTGGAATAACCCATGATGAGGCCCTTGGAATGCCCGCTGCTCTAGCCGAGACCAGCGGTGGATCTGACACACTGGATGCCAGTCTCGGATACCTTGGGACTGGCCTTGTAGCAATGGTCATGGTTGACCCGGTGTGAGAAGACTCTGGATGATCAACTGCGATGTGACCTGACTCTGGACGAACATCTGAGACATAGCAAGGCTCTGGGAGATCAGCTGAGACATAACCTGACTCTGGAAGATCAGCTGAAACGTGACGTGACTCTGGATGATCAGCTGTGACGTGACGAGACACAGGAAGATCAGCAGTGACTTGACTTGACTCAGGAAGATCGGCTGTGACTTGACTTGACTCTGAGATGACTGCTGTGACGTGACGAGACTCTGGAATGGCGGCCATGATGGGACGAGACTCTGGAACGGCAGCCATTTTGTGGAAAGTCTCTGAGCTGGCAGCCATTTCGTGAACATTCTCTGGAATGACAGCCATCTTGGGAAGAGACTCTGGAGTGGGAGATACTGCAGGAGTGCTGTGTTCCTCCTCCACAACACCCACAGTAAATGCAGAGCCACTTAGTTGAAGTGCCAGATCTATGTAAAACTCCAGTGTCCAGTTTGGATCGTGCAGTGGCATAATCGATTGCAGTGGCTCAGCTAGGCCTCCTCAGAAAAATATCATGAGGCACATCTCGTCCATAGATGTTAAATGGGCCAGTTCAATAAAGTCCAACACATAATCCTCAATAGACCACTCACCTTGATGGAGACCAATTATTTTTGCTGCTGGATTCATGGCTGGCATGGATACACTCATAAAGCTGCTGGATCCAGGTGTGGGCTGATTATTCTGTAACATGGGAGGCGTGACAACGGAGTTGAGGATCCAAATGCAGCTTTTATTCACAAGAGTGGTCAAAACAGGCAGGGTCAAACACCAGCAAACAGGTACAATCCAGGGCGAGACAAAAGAGCAAGCAAATAAACAGTCCTAGGTCAAAAAACAAGAAGGCAAGGCAAGGCAAGGAAACACAGAGACTCGGAACAGGGTACAGGCTAAACAATAATCAGCAATGTGTGTGCAATAATGAGTTCCTAGGCAGGGGTTTATGGGGAATGGAGTCCGGAGAGAACCAAGACAAAACCCCTTATCGTGACAG